>NC_133663.1:99102866-99295024 GCF_037893015.1 Macrotis lagotis
AATCTTCACTAAAATCTTAGCAAAGTGATTACAGCAGGTTATCAGTAGGATAATACACTATGACCAACCAAGATTTGTTACAGGAATACAGGGTTCGTTCAATATTAGGAAAGCTGTTAGCATAATTGAATCTATCAGTAACAAACCTGACAGAAATCATATGATTATCTCATTAGATGCTGAAAAAGCCTGTGACAAAATATAGCACCCATTCCTACTAAAAACACTAGAGAGTGTAGGAATAAATGGATTGTTCCTTAGAATGATAGCCAATATCTATCGGAAACCATCAATAAGCATTATATGCAATGGGGCTAAAACTAGAGGCATTCCCAATAAGATCAGGGTTGAAACAATGATGCCCACTATCACCAATACTATTCAATATTAGTAATAGAAATGTTAGCTTTAGTAGTAAGATAAGAAAAAGATATTCAAGGAATTAGAATTGGGAAGGAAGAAACAAAACTCTCTCTCTTTGCAGATGACATGATAATATGTCTAGAGAATCCTAAACAATCATCTTAAAAACTACTAGAAACAATTAGCAACTTTAGCAGAGTCACAGGATATAAAATAAACCCACATAAATCCTCAGGATTATTTATATTTGTTTGGCTTTTAACATTTTCCAATTATATAGAATAGTAATATATATACCTCTCAGTTTTTGTAAGGTTTTGAATTTTACAATTTTCCCCCCACCCTCATTTTCCTCCCCCCATAGAAGGCTCTCTGATAGTCTCAACATTGTTTCCATGCTACACATTGATGTAAATTGAATGTGTTATAAGAGTAAACATAAACCCTCTTCCCCCCCAAGAAGATGAGAAAACTCAATAAGAGAGAGAGAGAGAGAGAGAGAGAGAGAGAGAGAGAGAGAGAGAGAGAGAAAGAGAGAGAGAGAGAGAATTGTACTTCAATCTGTGTTCAAATTTCAATGGATCTGTCTCTGGGGTGAGTTGCTTTCTTTATCATAAGTCCACCAGAGAAGTTGCTTCAATATTTTTCCCAGAGATGCTATTACTAGTTGTACCTCCACTCTATTTCTCCCCACTCTCACTTATTCTAATCTATTCTTTCCTTTCATCCTGGTCCTGTCAAAAAGTGTGTTGAATCTGAGTACCTTCTCCCTCAATCTTCCCTCTCTTCTATCATCTATTCCCCCCTTCCCTCCCCACATTACACCTTATCCCATACCTTTCTTCTAATTTTTCTCTAAGGTAAGTTAGATTTCCTCACCCTATTAAGTGTGTATGTTATTTCCTCTCTGAGCCATTTCTTATGAGAATGAAGGCTTACTAATTGCCCCCTTGCCTTCTTACTTTCCACTCCATTGAAAAAACTTTTTCTTGACTCGTGAAATTTCTTAGATTCTTCTTCTCCTTTTCCTTCCTCCCAGTACTTTCCTTTATCACCTATTGACTCCATCTTCTTACTATATTACACCATTATATTCTGCTCCTTCCTATGTCCTGTCTATATATGCTCCTTCTAATAGCTCTTATAAATGAGAAAGTTCATATGTGTTATCAATGTCTTCTTCCCATGAAGGAATACAGACAGTTCAATATCATTAAGTTCCTCATAGTTAGTCCTTCTCCTCCACTCCCTCTATGGTTCACCAGAGTCCTGCTCTTAGAGATCAAACTTTCTGTTCAGCTCTGGCTGTTTCAATAGGAAAGTTTGAAAGCCTCTTGTTTCATTGAAAGTCCATCTTTTCCCCTGAAAGAGGATGTTCAATTTTGCTGGGTAGTTGATTCTCGGTTTGCTTTCCGGAATATCATATTCCAATCCCTAGAAGCCCTTAAAGTAGATACTGCCAGATCCTATGTAATCCTGACTGTGGAGTCTCAGTAGGTGAATTGTTTGTTTCTGGCAGCTTTTAGAATTTTCTCTTTGATTTGGGAGTTTTAGAATTTGGCTATAATATTCTAGGAAGTTTTTCTTTTGGGATCTCTTTCAGAAGGTAACTGGTGAATTTTCTCAGTTTCTATTTTACCCTCTACTTCTAGGATCTCAGGGAAATTTTGCTGTATTATTTCTTGAAAAATGAAGTCTAGGCTCTTCTCCTGATTGTGATTTTCAGATAGCCCAATAATTTTTAAATTATTTCTTCTGGATCTGTTTTCAAGGTTTGTTGTTTTTCCAATGAGATATTTCACATTTTCTTCTAATTTTTAGATTTTTTGAAAAGTTTTACTTCTTTCTGATTTCTTGCAAAGTCATTAGCATCCTTTAGTTCCATTCTGCATTTGTAGGAGTTATTTTCTTCAGAGAGCTTTTCTATCACCCTTTTCCAGCTATTCATTTCTCCTTTTTAAGTCATTCTTCTCCTCATTTGCTTTTTGTTTTTCTTTTTCCATTAGGCCTAAGATGGCTTTTAACATATTGTTTTCTTCAGTATTTTTTGTATATCTTTCACCAAGCTTTTGATTTGGATTTCATGATTTTTCTGCATGGCTCTAATTTCTCCTCCCAATTTTTCCTCCACCTCCCTTAATTGCTTTTCAAAGTCTTTTTTGAACTCATCCATAGTCTGAGCCCATTTGCTGTTTCTCTTAGAGGTTTTGGATATGAAGCTACAATTTTGTCATCATCTGAATGTGTGTTTTGATCTTCAATGGGACTAAAGTAATTCTCTTTGGTCAGATTCTTATTTTCCTGTTGTTTACTCATTTCCTCTGCCCAAGACAGCATTTCCAAGGCTTTGGGCTTTTTTGGGAGGGTACACCCCACTGGGACCTTTATTCCTCCAAGGTCTTATCCTCTTTTGCCTGTGCTTTGATATGTAGATGACCCCCATATTTCCCTCTGCCTTGAGCCTATAAGAAGGATCCTGCTATCTTAGTATGGAAGCCCAAACTGCAACCTGGATCTGAGTGTAGGCACACAGCAGAGTCCTACCTCAAGGGAGAGCAGAGAAATTTCTGCAGACATCCCTTACCTTCTCTGGGAGTGCAGGCTTCTTTCCTCCAGATTCTCACTGTAGATTCTACAGCCTGTGCTCTTCACTCCACACTCATTCTGGTGTAACAGAATTATCTCACTGCCCCTTCAAGCTGTTGCCAGTTATCTCTGGGCTGGACTGGGCTGGACTGCCCATTGCTGGGTTGGCTGTGCTATGGCTGCGACTTTTTTTCCCAAGGCCCTAGTCCTGGTGAAGCACACCTTTCCCGAGGAAATTCTAAGTTATCTTGGCCTGGGAAAATGTATCACTCAGTGTTTCTGTGGGTTCTGTTCCTCTAAATTTTGGATAGAGTAATTATTTGTTTAGTTTTTGGAGTTGTGGGGAGGAGTTGCCAGGAAATACTGCCTTCATGCCACCATCTTGGCTCTGCCCCCAATCCTCAGCATTTCTATACATGATTAGTAAGATACAGCAGTAAGGACTAGAAAGAGAAATCCAATTTAAAGTAACTTCAGACAATATAAAATACTTGGGAGTCTACCTGACAAGGCAGATTCAGAAACTCTATGAAAACAACTGTAAAACTTTTCACATAAATAAAATCAGATTTAAATAACTAGGCAAATATCAATTGCTCATGGATAGGCCAAGCTAATATAATAAAAATGACAATTCTACCTAAATTACAGTATTTATTTAGTGCCTTACCAAACTTCCAAAAAATTACTTTAATGAGCTAGAAAAAATTGTAAGTAAATTCATATGGAGAAATAAAATATCAGGAATATCAAGGAATTTAAATGAAAAAAAAGTACAAAATAGGTAGCCTAACCTTACAAAATCTAAAATTATATTGTAAAACTTCAGTCATCAAAACTGTCTGGTATGGGCTAAGAAACAAAGTGGTGGATCAATGGAATAGAGACAGCATGAAAGGATTATAGTAATATGCTGTTTGATAAACCCAAAGAGGCCAGCATCTGGGATAAGAACTCTCTCTCTGATAAAAACTGTTGGGAAAATTCTTAAGTTAGTGTGGCAGAAACTTAGATTAGACCAGCATCTCACACCCCATACCAAGATAAGAAAAATGGGTGCAGGATTTAGACATAAAAGGCAATATTATAAGCAAACAGGAGATGAAAAGATCTATGAAAAGGGAAGCAGTTTATGACCAAGGAAGAGATGGAGAACATTATTAAAAACAAATCAGATGATTTTGATTACATTAAATTAAAAAGCTTTTGCACAGACAAAACCACTACAACCAAGATCAAAGGAAATGTAGTAAATTGAGAAACAATTTTTACAACTAGTATTACTGACAAAGGACTCATTTCTAAATAATAGAAAGAACTGAGTCAAATTTATAAAAAATATAAAGTCATTCCCCAATTGACAAATGGTCAAAGGATATGCAAAGGCAATTTACAAAAAAGGAATTCAAAGCAATCCAGTCATATATAAAATTACTCTTAATCATTACTAATTAGAGAAAAGCAAATTAAAGCATCTCTGAGGTGCCACCTCACACCTCTCAGATTGACCAATATGATTAGAAAGGACAATGATCAATGTTGGAAGGGATGTAGGAAATCTGGGATACTAATGCATTGTTGGTGGAACTGTGCAATGATCCAAACTTTCTGGAGAGCAATTTGAAATTACACTCAAAGGGCAATAAAAACATACATACCATTTGATCTACCAATACCTCTACTGGGTCTTTATCCTGAAGAGATCATGAAAAAGGATAAAAACATCACTTGTTCAAAAATATTTGTAGCAGCTCTGTTTGTGGTACCAAAGAATTGGAAATCAAGTCAATGTCCATTAACTGGGGAATGGCTGAACAAATTGTAGTATATGTATATTATGGAGCACTATGGTTCTATTAGAAACCAGGAGGGATTGGAATTCAGAGAAGCCTGGAAAGACTTGCTTTAACTGATACTGAATGAGATAAGCAGAACCAGAACATTGTACACCCTAACAGCCACATGGGGGTGATGATCAATCTTAATGGACTTGCTCCATCAGTGCAATAATCAAGGATAATTTTAAGGTATCTTTGACAGACAAAACAATCTATATCCAGAGAAAGAACTGTGTAGTTAAAACAAATACCAAGGCCTATTACCTTCAATTAAAAAAAAAAGTTGTCTTATGTACTACATAATTTTGCTATCTCTATTGCTTTATTTTTTCCTCAAAGATATGATTTTTCCCTCAACACATTCAATTTTGATCAATGTAGAGCAATGAAACAATGTAAAATTTATCAGTTTGCCTTCTGTTTGGGGGGGTGAAGGGAGGGAAGGGAAGGTGGGGGAAATTTGTAAAATTCAAAACTTTACAAAAAATAATAGGTAGAAACTACTATTGTATATAATTAGAAACAAATAAAATATTATTAAAATATATTTAAAAAAGAATTCTGCTAGCAGTAACTAAGATATGATTATCACAGGACAACCTCATTCCTTTTCCTTTACAAAGCTTAATAATGGAGGCAGCCTTGCATTCTGAGGGGATAGCTTCCTCTTGCCATAATACCCAGACGATTTCAGTCAGCCCCTACCTTGTAAATCTTTGCTAGAATAGAATCAGCACCAGATATTTTTCCTCATAAGAGGAATCTAGTGGTATTTGAAACCTTTTCTTCATTTGGCAATTCAAGAGATTGACTTTAATCTGAAGCTATACAGTCCATGGCTTCAGCACTTATTGATGAAGGTTTGTGGCAAACATTTACGAAGCATTTAACCCTTCTGTCCAGAGTTATGTCCTTATCAGGGATCAACATGGATTCATCAGAGTTGAGAAGTTGAGATGTACCATAGATCACAGGTCCATAAATAGTCTTCTTGGCATCATAAAAGTGCTTTGGATTATTACTATCATTGAAAGACTCAATTTCATCTACCTTCTTACTAATATAAAAATTCTGCATCTTCATTTGTACTTTATTTTTTTAATTAATTTATTTTTTTATTCCCATTTGGTACAAATGTTTATTTTTACATTAATAAAATATTCTCGTTTACAAGTAAACAAAATACCCCATCCCCCCATGAATATAGATAGACTTGCTTGGGTGAAAAAAAGTAGAGGGGGAGAAAAAATTAAAATTAAAAAAAAAATAATAGCAATAATTGTAGGTATGGCTAGGTGGTGCAATGGACGAAGCACCAGCCCTGGAGCCACGAGCACCCGAGCCTATATCCAGCCACGTAAACCCAACAATCACCCAGCCGTCTGACATGCAAGCCACCCTATACCCACTGCCCTGCCAAAAACCAAAAAGAAGGGAAAAAAAGACCCAAAATAAATAAAATAGTAATAATAGTAGGGGTGGCTGGGTGGCAGACAGAGCATTGGCCCTTGAGCCAGGAGCACCCGGGTCCAAATCCGGCCTCAGACACCCAAAGATCATCCTGCTATGTGGCCCCAGGCAGGCCACCCAGCCCCATTTGCCCTGCACCCTCCCCCAAATAATAATAACAAAAAATGTGCTTCAGTCTTTGTTCCAACACCAACAACTCTGTCATGGGTGGATAACATTCTTTATGGTAAGTCCATCACAAAAGTTATTTCCATATTTTTCCAACGTTGCCATTGCTGATCGCAACTCCCTCCTTTCTTATATCTCCACTACCATGAACTATATTTTCTCTCTCCTTTCACTCTGACTCTGCTGTAGGGTCGCTAAGTGGCACAGCAGACAGATCCCTGGTCCTGGGGCCAAGAAGCCCTGAGCCCCCATACCACCCCTTAGGCCCAGAATCCACATGGGCCCTATGGTCCTGGGAAGGCCTTCCAATCCCAGCTCCTTGCAAAAAGTAAAAAAGAAAATGTGTTATATCTGACCAGTCTCCCACCATGGTCCATCCTCTCCTCCTTTATTCACATCCCCACCCCTTCCCCCTGCTCCCCCCCTCCTTCTTACTCCAGATGTCTATACCCCATTGAGTATATTTGCTGTTTCCTCTCCTAGCCATCTCTGATGAGAGCAAAGGTTCCCTCATTCCCCCTTGCCTCCCCACTTCCATACCATTGCAACAGCTCATTGTAATAAAAAAAAAATCTTATTATGTGAAATATCTTGGACTATTTCCCCTCTCCTTTTTCTTTTTCCCATTCCATTTCCCTTTTTTTTTCTATTGACTCCATTTTTACACCATATTTTATCTTCAAATTCAGCTTTCTTCTGTCCTTCAACTATAAAAGCTCCCTCTACCTGCTCTATTAACTGAGAAGGTTCATATGAGTATTATCAATGTCATTTTTCTATGCAAGAATACATGCAGTTCATCCTCATTAAATCCCTCATATTTGCCCCCTCTCCTCCAATCTCCATGCTTCACCTGTGTCCTGTATCTGAAGATCAAACCTTCTGTTCATCTCCGGCCATTCCAAAAGGAACATTTGAAATTCCATCTTTTTCCCTGGAAGAGTGCATTGAGCCTTTCTGGGTAGTTCATTCTTGGCTGCATTCTAAGCTCTTTTGCCTTCCGGTATATTGTATTCCAAACCCTAGGAGCTTCCAATGTAGCTGCTGCTAAGTCCTGTGTGATCCTGACTGCAGCTCCACGATATTTGAACTTTGTCCTTCTGCTGCTTTTAATATTTTCTCTTTGACTTGGGAGTTCTGGAACTTGGCTATAATATTCTTGGGGGTTGGTTTTTTGGGATCTCTTTCTCGGGGGAATCAGTGGATTCTCTCTGTTTCTATTTTGCCCTTTGCTTCTAGAATATCAGAGCAATTTTCCTGTAGTAATTCTCTGAAAATGATGTCAAGGCTCTTTTCCTGATCATGACTTTCAGGTATTCCAATAATTTTTAAATTATCTTTTCTAAGTCTGTTTTCCATATCAGTTGTTTTTTCAATGAGATATTTCACATTTTCTTCTCATTTTTCATTTTTTTTTTTTGGTTTTGAAGTATTGTTTCCTGATTTCTGGTAAATTCATCAATCTCCCTGAATTCTATTCTTTGTCTGAAGGAATTGTTCTCCTGAGAGAGTTTTCTTATCTCTTTTCCCCATCTGGCCAATTTTGCTTTTTAAAGCATTCTTCTCCTCAATAACTTTTAGAACTGTTTTATCCATTTGACCTAAGCTGGTTTTTAGCATGCTATTTTCTTCAGCATTTTATTGGATTTCCTTGACTGAGCTGCTGACTTCATTTTCATGTTTTTCCTGCATCTCTCTCCTTTCTTTTCCCATTTTTTCTTCTAACTCCCTCATTTGATTTTCAAAGTCTTTTTTGAGCTCTGTCATAGCCTGAGCCCAATTTCTGTTTTTCTTGGAGTCTTTAGATTCAGGAGCTTCTGCTTCCTCATGTTCAGACTGAGGATTTTGATCCTTCTTGGGCTCATTTGCAAAATATTTCTCAATAGTCTTCTTTTTGTTTCTCTGCTTGCTCATTTTCCCAGCCTGGGCCTGGTTTTGGGGTGCTTCCTGAGATTTTGGGACACTCCCACAAGGCTCTCAGTGTGTGAGGCTCTGTCCTCCCTCCTAGTCTGTGAATGACCATAAGCGCACCCGTCTGCTATGGGGCCGAGGTGGGGGGGCCCTGCTGTTCTATGGGGGGCCTAGACTGCGATCAGGATCTGAATGTGGTCAGAGCCCCAGAGTCCTGTTCCAGGGGCAGTGGACAGAGCCAGCAGTTTCTCTCTCTCTCTTCACTCCCCTCCCTCAGCTCAATGGGCTCATGCCCTGGGGGCTCCTGCTTACTGGCTCTGCCTGCTTTGGTTTCCTGGTCTGGGCTGCTGAAAGACCAAGCTGCTCCCTGTGTGCCCTGAGGGCTGGGCTCCATGTGCTTGCTCTGGCAGAGGCCCCCCGCTGTTCCCCCACTTTGTGCCCAGTGCTCCTCGGGGTGCAGCTCAGGAGACTCCTCCGCTGCTGTGAGCTGGGGCTCCTAGCGCCCTGTGGCTGCCTCCAGGAGGCTGAAGTTCTTTGGCTCTGGCGGGCCGCCCCTCCAACCCCGGGGAGCAGAGCCTTTCTGCTCTTTTCCGGGTTACCTTGAGTAGGAGACCTGCCTCTCTGTGTCCCTTTGTGGGTTCTGTCTCTCGAAAGTTTAGTTAAGAGTCCTTAGCTTATGAGTTTTATCAGAGCTCCTAAAACTAGATCTCTTCTTGTTCCCATCTTGGCTCCACCCCTTGTACATTATTTTTGAAAGGGGCAAAGAGAACTATCCTGTTCGAAAACCCTGTAGAGTTCTTATTTTTCAGGTAGAAGATTCTGAATTTCCCCCTAATTTTTATAAAATGAATTTTAATGTTTGCAAGTGTTTTGCCTGGATGAATAAATGTTATGCTCTACCTCCCCCCAAAAAACATGTGCATGCTTTTTTTTTCCCGAAGGTACCATAGTAAATCTATTAAGATTATTACCAAACACATATTCAGCAAATGGTAGAGTGTTCAGATTCTTGAAAAAGTTACATGTTATAGAACAAAATGAAAAGCAAAACTATACTGGTGGGAAAACTCAATTTACTTCACTCAGATCAATAATAGCGACCATAAAATAATTAAAAAATTAGTTAAGGAAACTAAAATATTTTTATAGAAGATAGTTTTTTTCCTCTCTTTCTATACATCCCTCCTTCTCTCCTTATTTTTTCTATGTAGCTTCTTCCCTCCTTTCCTCTATCTTTCTTTCTGTGTCTCTTTCCCTCTCCTTCCCACACATGTATGTTTGGTGTTAATTGTTTTTGAGATGAGGAACTGGAAATTAAAGAGATATCCTTCAATTAAGAAATGACTTAAAAAGTTTTGATTTATAGATATCATTTAAGTACTATTTGTTATAGGAAATTATGAAGGAAATTTTTTAAAAACTGGAAAAGTCCTGTATGAACTGATATAAAGTGAAGTGAACAGACCTAGAACAAATATAAACAGTAATATAAATATTATAATGATAATGAATTTTAAAATTTTAGTAATGCTGATCAACAAAATAACCCACTGACAATAGTGAGGACTCATGATAGAATCTGAAACTCACTTCCTGATAAAGACTCAAAACAGATTGAAGTACATCCTTTCTTTCTTTTTTCTTCCTTCTTTCTTTCCTTCCTTCCTTTCTTTCTTTCTAAAAGCATGGTCATTGTGGATTTTTTTCCTTTCATGATCATATATATATATATATATATATGTACATATGCATATGTATATTATATATAAATATAAATATTAATATAAAATTTGTAATAATTTGTTTTGGTCATTTATTTAAATGGTGAGGATTTGTAAATGAAAAACAAAAGAAAAATTCTGTGATTTAAATAATGAATAAATAAAAAGACATGTGATAGATACATAGGTAGATAGATATACAAAAAGACATTTTAAAACTAAATTGCCAACTTTTCATTGAGTTGGTACTGCCCCAATTTTTAATGACTCCTGGGCATAGTGCATTGAAGTGATATTGCCTCAACTTCAATTAAGACAAAGCAAGATATTCTCTATGTGAGTGTCTATCCATTGCATATAATATATAGGATAGTTTTTTCCCATTTGATAAAAACAATGCATACCCCTCCCCCAATTTGATTATATCTCATTTTTAAAAAGAATTTTAAAACCAAGATGGATGTATGAAGTTACTTTGCTTCTGGAGCTTTTCCTTATACAACGCTAAATGAAGCTTCTATACAGACATTAAATCTGCAGATACCATAAGAAAAAGAAAAAAATCAAATTAAGTTTTCAACTGTAGAAATCATGAAGGATCTTTAATGAACTGTCTCTTTAGGAAGAAAAGGGGAAGTAAAGCCCAGCTAGGCAGGAGAATAGGAAAGTCAGAAGAAAGCTTTTAGCCCACAGTGCAGCCCAGGTCCCAGCAACTAGATAGCAAGTCAGCAAGGAGTGTCCCAACCCCAGATAAAGTCTTAGTCCTGGGAATACTAGGGAAATAGACAGAATTGGTTTGAGAACAAACCTCTCCATAGACAATACCTGGAATGCATAAGCAACATATTGAACAGTGATAAGTCAGGGATCAGACCACAGTTCTAACTCAGCAGAACTCAAACAATCAAAATGAACAAAAAAAAGAACCATAAAAGTATCATAGAAGTTACTATGTGGTAGAGATAATAAAATGCCACCTCAGAAAAAGAAACCTGGAGGAAATTATTGACATGGAAAGTCCCAAACAAATATATGAATTGGACTCAAATCTAAAACTTCATAGAAAAGCTTAAAAAAGAATTTAAAAACCAAAAGAGAGAAGAGAAATGGAAAATAAAAAAAAGAAATGAGGGCCATGCAAGAAAATTAGGAAAAAATTGACCAAAGAAAATCAATTCCTTTAAAAGAAAAGTAACCAATGGGAAAATGAATGTAACTCTTCCAAGAAATAAAATTGACCATCTGGAAAAGGAATCAACTAAAACTCAAATCAACCAGTTGGAAAGGGACTACAACTCAGCAAAAAGTAAAATTAACCAACTTGAAGAGGAAACACAAAAGTTAATAGAAAATAAAAACCTAGAAATTTAAATCAAATAGAAACACTAAGAGTCTATCAAACAAAGTAAAAGACTGGAAAAAATTGAAGAAAACAATAAATATATATTTTTCCCAAAAAACAAACAACCTGGAAAAAGTATCTAAGAGTAATAATTTACAAATTATTGTCTATCAGAAAGTCTAGATTAAAAAAAAACTAACCTAAAAAGCACTGAAAATTTCTTTCAGGAAATTATCAGGGAACATTGTCCCAATATAGTAGATCAAGGAGATAAAATAGCCCAGGAAAGACACAGAAAACCTGCAGAAAGACACCCCATGGGGACAGCTAGGTGGTGCAATGGCTAGAGTGCCAGCCCTGGAGTCAGCAGTAACTGAGTTCAAATTTGACCTCAGACACTTAATAATTACCTAACTGTGTGACCTTGTGCCACTCACGTAACCCTATTGCCTTGCAAAAACAAAAACAAAAACAAAATTAGAATTAATAATTCCAAGGCTATCATAGCCAAATTCCACAATTCCTAAATATAGGAGAAAATACTTCAAACCATCAAAAAAGAAGCAATTTAAATTCAAATGAAGAATAATCCAAGACTTACCAGCTTCAGTATTAAAAGATCAGAGGTCCTAAATGATATTTTGAAGGGCAAAGGACCTGGGATTATCACCAAGAATTTACTACCCTGCAAAATTCAGCATGTTCAGTCAGGAGAAAAGATGTATGTTTAATGGAATAGAGGACTTCCAAAATTTCCTGTTAAAAAGATCAGAACAGAGAACTCCAGTTTCAAATACAAGACTCAACAGTTGCATAGAGAGGAAAATGGAAAAGGAAAATATTGTTAGTAAAGAAAATTAAATTGTTTATTACACTACAAGGGAAGATAATAGTTGTAACTGTTGTGAATTGTATTTCTCTTAATATAGTTAAAGGGTTGAACACAGTTGAAGAGATTGTACTTAGAGGATATGGGTACGGTTGATTCTTGCCTTTCCTATCAAAAAAGACCAAAATGGCATTATTGTTTTTGAGACAAATAACAAAACAGTTGGTGGCTTAACAAATCAATACAAGCTTATAATGCACTACCACAAGTCAGGATCAAATAGTTCAGGTGAACACCTGGGGTGTTTACTCAAAACTTATGTATCTCACATTTCCTTTGAAGTATCTTAATTCTGCCATGCTCATAGAGCTCAGAACTTTCTCTGATGAGAGTTGGGTGGTCCTGTGCCAGTGTCTCCCATGTCTTATAAGCAATGCTAACATTCTTAAGAGAAACCCTCAGGATGTCCTAATACTTAGAGTATTTAGAGGTTCTGTACATAATTAAGTCAGAAGTGACTTCAAATTACCAGATACTTATAGGTTTGTACCATAAGGGCAGAGGGTAACATCTTACTTAGAAGTGTTGGAGATAAAGAGACTATAAAGTAATCTTATCTTAATCCATATGAGTTTTAGCACCATGGTTGGGGTGCTAAAGGGACAGAGGGAAAGAGTGTACCTAATATTTTGTTTGGGAAGATTTATATGGCTATGGTTGGAGTACTATAGAGTTGGAGGGAAAGAGTGTACTTAAGAAGAAATGGATATGCTTCGTTTGATGCTTTGGCTATAATTGGAGTATGCCTGGGGAGGATGACACAAATGGCTAATGAAATGATTTGGCTTTGCATGATGCTTTGGTTCATGAGGATAAGGTATCTAGAATGGGTACTTGAAAAGGGGATAAGATATAAAGTGATTATAATTTGATGTGATTCATGACTCTTGAGAAGTGTATTTCTAATGAGACAGAAGAGGGGAACTACTATGAGGCAATGCGGCTTGTCAATCAAGCAAGCAATCAATTAATCTTTGAGAATAGTATTTCTATGAAGTCACATAAAAGGATATAGTTGGACAAAAGGGACAGGGATAAAACCAAAACTTTTTTGGAAACTAAACAGCTTAATTTTAAAGAACAAGTGAATCAAACAACAAGTCATAGAAATAATCATTTCATGCAAGAAAATTATAACAATGAGCCATAATAGCAAAATTTATGGGGTACAGTCAAAGCAAGTTTTAGGGGAAATTTTGCATCTCTAAGTGCTTCATGAATAAAATAGAGAAAGAGGAGAACAATGGTTTAGTATGCAACTAAAAAAAAACCAGAAAAATAAATTAAAGATCCCCAATTAAATACCAATATAGAAATTTTGAAAAATCAAAGGAGAGATTAGTAAAAATGAAAGCAAGAAAACCATTGGTCTAATAAATAAAACTAAGAATTAGTTTTATGGGAAAATGAATAAAATAAATAACCCATTAGTTAATCTGATTTAAACAAAAAAAGAATACCAAATTATCAGTATTAAAAATGATACTTATCAAAAACTCACGACAAATGAGGAGCAAATCAAAGAGACAATTCAGAGCTATTTTGACCAAATGTATGGCAATGAATTTCATAAATTGAGTGAAATGGATGAATATTTTGAAAAATACCAACTACCCAGATTAACAGAAGAGGAAATAAAATAGCCCCCATTTCAGTAAAAGAAATTCAAGAATCCATTAATAAATTCCCTAAGGAAAACTCTCCAAGTCCAGATGGATTTACAAGTGAATTCTACCAAACATTTAATGAATGATTAATTCTAATTCTACATAAACTATTTTTAAAAAGTTTTGACAAAATTCTATCATGACAGCAATATGATACCTAAATCAGGAAGAGTCAAAATAGACACAGAAAATTATAGCCAATCTCCCTAATGAACATTGATGCAAAAATCTTAAATAAAATTTTAGCAAAGGGATTACAGGAACTTATTACCAGGATAATAAGCCATTATCAGGTAGGGTTTATACTAGATAAGTGGGAATTGTTCACTCTTAAGAAAGCATTCAACATAACAGATCAATAAGAAAATCAACAGAAATCATATGATTATCTGAATAGATGCTGAAAAAGCCTTTGACAAAATACATCCATTCCTATTAAAAAGACTAGAGAGTAAGGAATAAATGTAGTTTTCCTTAAAATAATGAGCAGTGTTTCTCTAAAACCATCAACAATTATTACATTTATGGAGGTAAAGTAGGAGTATTTCCAATAAGATAATGGGTGAAACAATGATATCCATTATCACTATTATCTATTCAATATAATATTAGAAATGTCAACTTTGGAAATAATAGAAGAAAAGGAAATTAAAGAAATTAGAATTGGCAATGAAGAAGCAAAAGTTTCACCCTCTGCAGATGATATGATGACATACCTAGAGAATCTAAGATAATCATCAAAACACCTCCTTGAAACAACGAATTCAGCAAAGTAGGAGGAAGTAAAATAAACCCAATGAATCATCAGTACTTCTATATATGAACAACAAAGCCCAAGAGCAAGAGATAGAAAGAGAAATTCCATTTAAAATAACTGTAAACAATATTAAATACTTGGAAATCTACCTCCCAAGACAAAACCAGAAACTGAATGAGCACAAATAAAGTCAGATCTAAATAATTAGAAAAATGTCAAATGCTCATGGTTAAGACAAGCTAATAATAATAAAAATGACATTTCTACTCAAATTACTTATTCAGTGTCATACCAATCAAACTACCAAATAACTACTTTACCAAGCTAGAAAAAAAGTAACAAAATGCATCTGGAGCAACAAAAGGACAAGAATAGTTGGGGAACTAGAGGGAAAAAAATATAAAGGAGGATGGCCTAGCTCTACCACATCTAAACTATTAAGCAGCTGTCTTCAAAACTGTCTGGTACTGATTAAGAAATAGATAGAGCACCAGCCCTGGAGTAAGGAGTACCTGAGTTCAAATCCAACACTTAATAATTGCCTAGATGTGTGGCCTTGGCAAGCCACTTAACTCCATTACCTTGCAAAAATCTAAAAAAAAAAAAGTAATGGATCAGTTCATTGGGATAGGTTCTAAAGAAGTCATAGTAAATGATTACAGCAATCTGCTATATGACAAACCCAAAGACATCAGTTCCTGGGATGAGAACTCATTATTTGTCAAAAGTTGTTGGGAAAACTGGAAAAACGTATTTTAAAAACTAGCCATAGATCCACAACTCACAACCTATACCAAAATAAGCTCAAAATGGGCACAGGATTTAGACATAATGAGCAATACCATAGATAAATTAATAGACCAAAAATGCACTATCTGATCTATGGAAAAGGGATAAATTTATGATCAAAAAAAGAATTAGAGTACATTATAAACTACAAAATGAATGATTTTGACTATATTTTATCTTAAAAGTTTTTGCATTAATAAAATCAATGCTGCCAAAATTGGAAAACAGAAAGCTGGGAAACAATCTTCACAACCAGGAGTTCTGATAAAGGTCTCATTTCTAAAATATATAGAGAATTGCATCAAATTTATCAGGTCACAAGTCATTCCCCAATTGATAAAAAGTCAAAGGATATCAACAAACAATTTTCAAATGAAGAAATTAATGTTTTATATGTGTGTGTGTGTGTGTGTGTGTGTGTGTGTGTGTATAATTTGAAAAAATGCTCCAAATCAATATTGATTAGAAAAATGCAAATTAAAAAAGCAATGAAGTCTCATCTCACACCTATTAGATTAGTCCAGATTAGAAAAAGGGAAGATGATCAGTGTTGGAGAGGTTGTGGAAGAATTGGGATATTGATCCATTGCAGATGGAGAGCAATATGGAACTATACCCCCAAAAGCAAGAAAACTGTTCATACCCTTTGTCCCAGCAATTGCAATTCTAGGTCTATATTCAGAAGAAATTATAAAAATGGGAAAAGTCCTACATGTTCCAAAATATTCATAGCAGCTCTTTTTGTAATAGCAAAGAATTGGAAATTGAGGGGATGCCCATCAATTGGGGAATAACTAAACAAGTTATAGTACATGAATGCAATGGAATACTATTATTCTATTTTTAAAAAACTATGTATGGTTAGACTCTAGAGAAGCATGGAAAGAATTACATGAACTGATGTTGAGCTAAGGGAGCAGAACCAAGAGAACATTGTAAACACTGACAACAACTTTGTCAGCTGATCAACTTTGATGGATACAGCTCCCCTCAGGAGTTCAGAGAGTTAGGTCAAGGCTGGGAGACCTATTATGGACAATACTATTCACATCCAGATGAAGAAAAAAACAAAACAAAACAAAACAAACAACAGAATCTGAATATTCACTTTTTAAAAATTTCTTTTCTCTTTTTCCTTCCTATCTTAATGATTTTTTTACTTTTGTCCTTATACCTAATTCCTCATACAGAACATTACTGATATGTAAGCATGTTAAACACAAATGTTCATGCAAAATGTTCACTTAATTTTTTGCCACTGAGGGGAAAGGGAAGAAAAGGGAATGTGGAAAAAAATTATGTAGCATAAATATGCATGTGATGAATACTGAAAAAAATTTCATAACATGTAATTGAAGAAATAAAATAAAATATCAATTAGAAAAAAGGCCTTTTTATTTTCTTATAAAAATGGAAATAAACAATATATTTTTATGGTAAGAAAATAAAAACAACTTAAAATAAAGTAAGTTGGTGTGTTGTTTGAGGAGGGGAAGAGAATTTTTTTTCTTTGTAAATAGGTATTAAAAGGAAAAAGTAAAGTTTTATAATAGTCTTATTGTTTTTACTCTCACGCAACTCCCGTCTTCTATGTGTCCACTAACACAATGCTATCTTTCCCTCTCTTCTTAGAATATCACTAACTAAATTTTAGGTTCTGGAATCCTTTACCTAAGCACACTCTTGAATACCACTCCTTAATTTTCAACTGCCTATAGAACATCTATAACTAGATGGTCCAGTCCATTGAGGTCTTAAATTCAAAACTGACAGTATTATCTTTCTCTATAAATTCTCCCTCAGTAAAGAAGTCCAAGTTTTTAACCAAGGGAACAATCATCTTTGTATTTGCCTATCTGTGAAACCTCCCTTGAATTAGTTCTCCACTATCTCCCCCAAATTCTAAATTAATTACCAAATCCAACTAATTCTACTTACATGATAATCTCATATAAATACTAACCTAGTTCAGTACTATATTATTTCTTATCTGAACTATTTGCATAATGTCATAATTAGTTTCAATCTTCCCTTTGTCCAACTTGTCCACTACAAAAGTAGGAAATTAATTTTCTTAAGACAAGAAAATAATCACATAGCAATTTTCCTCAAGAAAAAAATAATCTTCAGTGAGTCCCTATTTTCTAATATAATTTCTAAAATAAAACACAAACTTGTTAATTTGACTTTTAAAGTTTCCAAAACTTTTGCTCCTTTCCAAGCTTACTTCATTGTTATTTCTGTTAATACATTCCATGTTAGCCAAACATACCTCTAAATTTGACATTCCATTTTTCATCTCTGAGACTTTACATAGACTATTCCCCAAATCTAGAATACATTCCTTCTAAAATATATAGAGAATTGCACCAAATTTATAAGATCACAAATCAATCCCCAATTGATAAATGGTCAAAGGATATGAACCCATAATTTTCAAATGAAGAAATAAAGATATAATATATATAATCATATGAAAAATGCTCCAAATCAATATTGATTAGAAAAATGCAAATTAAAACAAAACTGAGGTCTCATCTCACACCTATTAGATTAATCCAGATAAGCAAAAGGGAAGATGATTTCTTCAAAATTTAGCTGCCACCTATATGAAATTTGTTAGTGTTCTCACCTTCCTTAAATTGTCTTGTATATATTTGTGTTTTATGAGTATTTGCCAAATGCCTGAAGTAGAATGTAAGTTCCTTGAGGATACTGATTCGTTTTCACTTTATCTTTCTATTCACAACATATAATATAATACTACTCATTTAAGTGAAACTGCATTAATGTCTACTTACTGAATGGAATGAATTGGCAAAGTTAATGTTTTTCTTAACTAATTAGTGTGCTTTTGATTTTATATGCTATGAAATGAAATAGCATCTAATCCAGCATTAGGCAAGTAGTGAAAACAAAGTTCAATACCTTGAATCTATTTAAGTATCAAATTGCTTTCTATATATCTTCATGGGGTAATTAACTAAAATTAAATATGGATTATTTTGATCTTGTATGTTTAAATCAAGTGAAAGAATATAGTTGATTTGAAAACTAAAAGTTGATAAGCTAAAATTATGCATTGGTTACAGTCATAGATTCATATTGAGTAAATAGTGGATTATGTTAGATTATTTTCTTAATTTCTTAAAAATATAACATAGTAGGCGTGGGTAGATGGCACAGTGTATAGAGCACTGGCCCTGGAGTCAGGAGTACCTGAGTTCAAATCCAGCCTCAGGCATTTAATAATTACCTAGCTCTGTGGCCTTGGGCAAGCCACTTAACCCCATTTGCCTTGCAAAATCCTAAAAAAAAAAATTAACATAGTGGAAGTAAATGGTTTTGTTTTGGTTACTTTGCTAAGTGATTATGCTTATAAAACATGTGCTTAGAAGATTGGGAAGGAGTTGGTCACTAAAGCATAGCAAATCAGAGCTTTTAGATAGAGACAAGTATCAATAAAAACTTAGAGAAATAAACATAAAGCAAAATGTACATTGTCTCCCATCAAAGTCTCCAATATAGGTCAAAGAAGTATTTCATATATACCTTTGGCTTTAGCAGATATTACTCTGGCTATATTCAGCAGTAGGAGTAACAATAAACAGTAGTTCATTACCTAAGAAGTAGTCTCATTACAAGAGGAACTTTAGCATATTAAAAACAAAATACTGAAAGTGTAAAAGAAAATATGACTAAAATTAAATGCAAACAACTCTGCCTTTTATTTTACAAATATTGATCTTCCGTAAAAGAGTGACATATTTAATGAATACCTAATAGTGAGACAAGTCATCTATGAAAGTAAGGTATTTAGAAGAGATATGGCACAAGGTGGCAACGCAGTGAAATCCCATATTCTTGTAAGCAACACCTAATAGCTATGTCATAACTCTATCTCCCTCTCTAAGAACCAATAAAGAAAACAAAGGTAATTCTTCCTTGTTTTAGTTTCAAAAGTGAAAAAATGCTTAAATAGATGCTATGAAGACATTCACCAACCAAATCGATTAGATTTGATTAGATTAGATCCTGTTCTAATAACTGTTCTCTTACTTCCAGATATATGCTTGATTCTTAATATTAAACCTTTTTTGTAGTTACAATAGTTATATAAATTGTGACTGACTTGACAAATTTTTTAACAAAATGAATCACATCTATATTGACTTTCTGACTCTAAAGCAGGGTTTCTTAAACTGGGATACATTGAGAGTCCTATGAACAAATATCAGGAAGTCTAAGAACTTACATAGAACAATTGCATCTTTTTGTATTCTTAAAATTTAGAATTTTTCTTTAGTTATAAGTTTTCAAAAATTCTATTATCCTAAGGATTCCATAGGTTTTGTCAGACTTATAAAACAATCCATGACAGAACAAATAACTAAGAAGTGCTACTTTAAATGAGATCAATTTGCATAAAAAAAGAGTTGCAACTAAATAGAAGAAAAGTTTGCAGGTTTTTCTCAAAAGGTGAGATTCTTCAGGGATTGAATCTTATTTTATGTCCTAAAATGGTACAAAGAGGTTTCACAAACTTTTGTCTTCCTTGTCTTTCTTTCAAGTTTAAATTTGTCCTGATGTAAAGACCAAATCTTTAGAAATAATTATTCATATCATTATATGATAACTATGTACAAATCAGTTCATATATATATATATATGTATATATATAAATCATTTTACACACACACACAAACACACACACATACACACACACACACACACACACACACACACCTGCAGAGAGCAAGCTCAATCAATTGTTTAGAAATTTCAGGGAAGTGATCTATGATATTCCTCTCCTCCTCATCCCCACAGAATTTCCAATTACCAAGTTCAGGTTTCAAACAACTTATATTTTCATAAGTGATGACCAAATAGTTGTAGATATCATTTCCTCTTAACTTCAGGCAGTTACAAAATATAATCAAACCCATTACTTATAAGAGGACTCCTAGGAAAGACATTTCCAAATTCCCTTGTACAGAGAATGGTAGACTATTTTCATTTAAAACCTCACAACATAGGCCTCCAAAAAAGTAATGTCCTAGAGTCTCATTTATCATAGTATTAGTTTTACTAAAAGCACAGAGGTAGAAATTGTCTTATGGAAGTTGGGAAGATCCTGAAGCAAGATTCATTATTTGGTCTGACTACCCAGAAAACACCCTTGCTTTTTTGCAAATGATGCTTCTTACACCTGCACCCTACTAAAGAGACAGAGAGCTAAATTCAAAATAAAATCAAAATATCAAATATAACAATGAAAATATACAGGGTCCCATGATTTCATTAGTTAATGTATATTGGACATGGTTGTTAAGATCAGATTATTCTACTAGTTTACAGGTTGAAAAATTAAAATCACCTGCAAAACTTATCTTGATCTAGTTTGAGAAAAAATTCTCTTTTTCTTATTCAATCTTAATGTAAAAACAAATCCTTAAAATGTAAACATTATACTCAAATTGATATATTCATAAACCCTAAATGATGTCATCTTAAAGTAGCTGAAAACCTACTATTGCTTATTAATTTTAAATTAGATTTTTTAAACAATAAAATCCAAAATCCAAAGAAATAAAAGGATTAATTTATATTTTAGAACATTCATATCATTTAGACTGGTGCTAGAAATTGAGTTTAATTGCCCATCCCATGGTTCTTATTTTTCCCAAATGTTGTTAGTGTTTTAGATGAAAAATTTAGTATTCTAAATTATACATATATTTAAAGCAGTTAATATCAGCTTCCAATATTTATTTGGTGTTAGGGACTATGTGTGGGAGCACTGCAAACTAACATTACCTGGTGTCCTTGAGCACCAGAGCCTTATTTTATTCAATACCACATAAGTGGGATTGAATCAGGGACTGGGAAGGATACTTAAGCATTGTTATTTGGTTCAATAAACAGAAAACTTGGAGAATTTGGTATAGGGAGAAACTTGTCTTCCTTGTCTCCTGCCCCTCCAAGGCTCGCCTAAGGAAGATTGAGGAAGTCCAGAAAGGGACTCAACATATTGGCATGGGAACAGGGAGTCAACAATTTGGTGCTTACTTTCATGATGCTATAGGATTCAATCTACCTCAAACATGAGCACATCTTAAGCCATTTAAAATCAGGATTCCACACTTCCACAAAGATTTCATAACTTATCTTTTGATATATAGTTCTAATAGATAGATAGATAGATAGATAGATAGATAGAGAGATAGATAGATAGAGAGAGAGAGAGAGAGAGAGAGATAGATACATATAGATGCAACTATATTGTTAACCTAAAAATAAAATTACAGGAACTTTCAGAATCTATTTAAATTATTCATAAAAGTAGCCACAAAGCATTTTCAACATTTTTCTTTTTTAGGTTTTTGCAAGGCAGTGGGGTTAAGTGGCTTGCCCAAGGCCACACAGCTAGGTAATTATTAAGTGTCTGAGACCGTATTTGAACTCAGGTACTCCTGACTCCAAGGCGGGTGCTTTATCCACCGTGCCACCTAGCCACCCCCATTTTCAACATTTTCAAGTTATTTCCTGTCTTGTTTTAAGGAGACCCCAGTTTTTAAGGTGACTCAACTTTTCTAAGTCAGAGATAAATAGTACTTAATAAAAGAACTCCTTATTATAAAACAATATTTTATCAGATCTTTAAAATATACTTTTTTATCTTAAAAAATTCAAATAAAGTAACCCCCAAAACTCAGTTAACAATTTCACAAATTCACAAGAAGGACATAAGGAGATGTAGGGAGAAGAAATGAGAATTAGATTGGTGACAGATAACTCAGAGTGCAGAGATGAGGTAATTAGGGATATGTAGATGAGGGGTAATAGGTCAAAGACTTAATCCTTTCAGGTTGATTGGGGCTTTTGTGCCTGGGGAGTCCTTAAGGAGAGGGGCAAGGTACTTTACTTAAAGTTCATTAACCTCATTTCTGTAGCTTGAACAAGGAGTTGGGGGTAGAAGAAGATTCATGATAAGTACAAAGGACAAAGATTCATAATTTTAAAATGTCTTCTTGTTCAATATTTCCCCTAATTTCAATGGTGTATAAGTAGATGTATATGAATACTGGAAATGTAGGAATATGGCAGAATGTGAAAGACAAACTTGAAAAATATGTTATGTTGTGGCCAAATGTTTATAGGGCTAGATATCAGAAACAGATTTTTTAATTATATCCTGAAACATGTGTATGTATACAATAATACATAGTGACAAATCTGTTTCTAAATGTTCATGAAAAGGGCTTAATCAAAATTAGTAGTGCAGAAGTGTTCATCAACCACTTAGTATATGATGAGCATTCCATTCAAAATACAAAAACAAAAGTAAAATGAAGTAAGTCCTCAAAGGTTTTTTGTTGTAGAGGGAAAGAAAAAAGTAAAAATTATACATTAAGCAAATCTAAAAATATGTAGAAGAGGAATCAATATGAACTGGAATATTATCTGAAATAAAGATTGCATTTGAGCTTATCTTTGAAGAAAATTGGTAAGTCTAAAACAGGAGGTTGTATTTTAGGCATTGGGGGCTACCAGGCTGAAAATAGGAAGATACAGCAGTTTATTTTTTTTCTTTTTTATGATGAATGAATGAATGAATGAAAAAACTTTTAATAAATTCTTGCTTTGTGCCAAGAACTTTGCTAAGAGAAAGGAATTAAAAATAGAAAAAACATTCTTTTCTTTCTTAGCAATCTTATTTCCAATACACAGTCACATCATAGATTCTCAATCCTGCTTTTTCAATGTTTCTTCCATTCTCCAGATATTACATATATGTGTTTCTTTTTTATATGTTGTTACATGTATTTGAAAAACATTTACATGTCTGCTACTATTCAGAATTTCCTGATTACTTGACTGTTAATTCATTTAAATTTATGGGATATTACAGGCTTTCTACTTTATTTTATTTCAGTATAAGCAGTTTCATTAATGGCTCCAAGGGCCACTGGAGAAGAGACATATATATGTTAAAGGACCAGCAATTATGTAAATTATATCCTATCAAATCTGGCAAGTAGGTTAAGTTTGTGTACTATTGCTTAACCTTATCTCTTTTATCTCTTTGTGAATCCTAGGTCCAGTTTTCTGTAGCATGTCATTTTTATACCTTAGTTCCATTCAATTTGATTTGATAATCTCTTCAACAGAGTGTGATCATATTCATGTGAGGTCAAATAGGCAGACTTACAAGGAAAGTACTTAGACCTTTTCATCTTTCTTTGACTATGAGAAAGTCTTCCACAAATCACTGGAAAAGCACCAAATTTTTTGTTGCTGTTTCTTAAGGATGTCAGCTAAAGTTAACATGAACTGCAGAGAGCAACAGAGAACTGGAACCTGAATTTAAAATGACTTTCCAATGGCCCCATGGCCATCTGCTACAAACTGTATGCCCAAATTTTCTTCTATTTAGCTTTAGATCATATAACCCATGCTGAACATGTGATTGATGCTTGAAGGCAACAAATTCCATGGCTTCCTGTCAGGCCTCAATTTGAAAAAAAAATCCTGTTTTTTTTAAATCTTTCTCATGAAGGGGGGGGGGCGGGGCAGGGGATGTTTTATGCCCTATCTTTAGAATTGTTTCTTATGAAAACATATGATACTAATTGTCCACCAGACCTTGCTCTGAATTTTCTGTTTAGCCTCTTTTTCAAACTTCTGACATGATTTGAAATAAAAAAAAAAATCTGTCTATATTTTATTTGCTTGATAAGCAAGTCTATAGTCTTGACTAGAATATAAGGAAATACAGATAGGCATATCTATTAGAGACTGATAGAAATGACAAATACTAACAATAGATTGCATTGTCTACATATGAAGTTTATAAATACAACTATATATCTATGGGTTAATTTATGTAATATAATTTAAAAATATAAATAAATTATTTTTATTTATTACATCTATATAAATAAAGCCTATTTTATAATTATATTACATATTTATATTATTATGTCATTTATATTAACATATGTTATATCTATTTACAATATATATCTATTTATATTATCAAATGTAGAATCCCTGTATTATCATATATAAAATTACCTACTATGAATCTATCATTTCTATCATAGAAATACTTTGATCTAACTTAGCTATCTGTTTGTCTTTATTCTCTTTAATTTTTTCCTTATCATTTGTACATGCAGTTTTCATTATTTTAGGTAATATTGGAAGATACTTTTTTCCTTAAAAGGGTTTTCCATGTGAGTGTGCACTGTAGCCATATATATATATATATATATATATATATACATATATATACATATATATACACACACACCAAAAATCCCTCAGATAAATGCATATTTAGTCTAAAGTTGAGTAAGTACTCTGCTTCAGGAATGCCTGATAACATATTTAAAGGCCATTGGAGAAGAGACATATAAATTGAAAATAATTTTGAAAATTATTTGAATTTATTTGAAAATAATAATGTTAACCAAAGTGTGTGTGTGTGTGTGTGTGTGTGTGTGTGTGTGTGTGTGTGTGTATATATATATATATATATATATACATTAGAATTACCTCTCATGAAGTTGATTGATAACAATTTCTCATTTTTATCAAAATGAATTATTAAATAAATTAGGAAATTTTCAAAGAAACCCACAATGCTATCTATGGATGCCTTTTTAGCTTGCCACTGCCAGCTTTTTTTTCCTTTCATATGCCAATTTAAACCCTACCTCCCAGTAAGAGTTCCTGAGGGATAGTGAAGAAAAGGAAAGTTTTATATATTCTTAAAACTAAAATGTGAACTAGTTAAAAATGTAAAAGAGAATTGCTATATAAGAATGGGAAGATAAGTATTGGGGCCTAATTTTTTTCAGTAGGAATTTAATTTGGTTATATTTGCTGTAAGGTGCCTGAAGCACTTGTTAACATTCATCTCATACTAACAGAATTTATTTTTCTTATAGGATTTAAATTAAGGAGAAGAAAGAATTTGGAAATGAACAGTTGGCTATTATGGAGAGTCAGAAAAGGGGATTCAGTTTTCTGTGTCTTTCTTTCTCTTTTCCCATAGTACTTCATTTCCACTATTCTTCTTCTTCTTTTAATATTTTCTTTTATTTTCTATTTTACTATAAAGGTTTTGTTTTCATGCTGCATTTACACATGTGCACACAGAGATCCTTATTAAGAACTGTTGATTATAATTTCTTTTAATTATTATAAAGCAATATATTAATGTATTCTGGTCATTTAAATCAAATTAGATTACTGAATAAGCCAGAATCTCAAGTGAGAAACCATATTTTAAAATATTTCTTTCTTGAATATTAAATACCATATACAAATATGATATCTATATAAGTATATCATGCATAAATATATACATATATGCATATTGCACATAAATATTTTTCCAACTAGAACTTCTTGCAACCAATTATACTGGTCAAGGATATACTTTTCAGTTTATTAATCAGATGACCAATAACATGAATCTAAGTAGTAATCAATAAAATAATTTAACAATATATTTTTTCATTTAACTCCAGCTGCTACTATTCAAGTAACCTATATTTTGATTTCACCCAATGTAAGTATGTATTAAATGCAAGTCTTTCTCTCAAAATTTGTTTTGTTTGTTTTACCAAGATCAAAAGACTTTAAGTAGACAGATGATTCTATAATTTATCTTCCATTAAATTTTCATCCTATCTAAGGCTGACAAAGCTCACTCCCCAGAAGATATCAAACGTAGCCATTAAATTGGTGGAAATACAAAATTATCATGAATTCTAAGAGAATCTAATCTTCGTCTTTGGCAGGTGCAGAGTGGTGTGGATGAGAGAACAGGTGGTAATAATGCACAGTCATTAAATCATTTATTAGCACTCTTTAATAGCTATTTTATTCCATTTTCTACAAGGTGATATACTACCTAAGGAAATGAATTAAATCCATACTATTACACTTACTGTTAATGAAACCATAAAATAGATGTCTCAACTAAATGGAAGTTTACCCTATAGAAGAAGCCATGGAATAGACTAGAGAGTGAAATTCATAGCTAGCAGAGAAGAGAATATGCATGGCTATACCTTTCATGTAGTAGCACTGTTATCTGTGACTAAAAAAATACTATTTTAAAGAATAATTTGAAGAGATCATTCAAAATTAAGCAGATTAAACTATAAAATACAATGATATAGATTTAGTGATTAGCACAAGACATAAAAGGAAAAAATATAAAATTTAATTTAGAAGTAATGATAGAGATTAATGGTTGAACATTACTCAGGATTTCTATGCCTACATATGATCAATACTTTTTTCAAGAAAAGTGAAAGTATAGAGAACATCATAAAGAAGATATTTATTATTTCACAACATTTGGGATACAATGATAACAGATGTAGTCATTATTTCAAAATCAGGGATTTGTAGTTTGATCCATTGGCTTTACTAATGTAAAGCATAAATCATTATTTTGTTTTTTAAAAGAAGTACTCAAAATAAGAAGGATATAGTTGAAATGTTTCAACTTGACTGAAATAAACTCTGCAAGACAAAAAAAATGAACACAGGATAGAAATAAATATTTTGATTAAAAGTGTTTCATAGAATAATCTCTATAAAAGAGTTGCCAAAGACTAAAAAATTCCCCAGAAATTCCCAGAAGTCTTGCCAAGTAGTAAAAATGTTTGCCAAAGATAATAATGATATATGCTTATCTACACATAATTATGAAAGAGAAAAATGAATGATTTAAAATGTCACTGCCTTATAAAGCATGAAAATAAAAACAATATAGGAGTCAGTTAGAATATAGAAATGTTGGTACGAAACCAGATAGGTCAAATCACTTTCAAGAGAATTTTATTATGAGAGGTAAATCAACAAATTTATGTGAAATTTAGCATATTTATCAGCATTTCTAGAGGATCTATTCATATTAATGGCAGTGGAAGTACCACATTTATACTCATAATTATGTAACATACTATAATATGAAGAATAACTAGACATAGACAAAAATAGACCAGATACATAGAGGAAAAATAGATTCTATTAGAAGTATCTTACAAAGATATAAAGTTTCAAAATAAATTTCAAAATAGTAAAGAATTCAAAAAAATCAAAGAAGACCAAGAATAGTACATTAATTTTGAACAACTTTTAACCATATTCACACTTTGTAATCTCTATAAAGTCTTCATGAAAATTGCCTAAAAGTATGAAGGGTAGTTATTTGAAGATAATTTTATATTTAATCTAAGACTATAAAGTAAAGGAGCAAAGCATATTTCAACAAAGTGTCTCTTTAGATAAATCATGACCATGCAAAATTCTACACTACATGCAGCAGTAGAGATAAACTTGTTCAATGATCCTATGAATACCAGTATTTTTTTAAAAGGCACAAAAGGGGGAGAGAAGTGGAATGTATATTTTCATCAATGTCATGGAGAAAAATGCTTCTTGTAGAGGCAAAATAAAAGAAAATTTCCACATATTCTCCAAGTTGTTGTTATTTGTGGATTGCATTATGATGAAAGCATCAGTTTCTGAATTCTCTAGAAATATTTATAATCCCTCCAAAAAGACTGGACTAATGATTCACACATGGCATACAAGTGAAGAACGTATAGGTAAACATTAGAGCAAGCAGTTATATGCACCACCTTCTTTCCATTTAGTAATGACAAATTTACTGTATTTGTAAGATGATGCATTACCAACATGCTGTTAGGCAACTCAGTCTTTCTATATGAGTAACCTTATTCAGACTTGAATAGACTTGAAAATAATGATCTCATATTTCTATTCCAGGGGTAAAAGATAATCCTGTGTTTTGTTTTTATTTCCCTAATATTATACATATCATGGAAAAGGGAAAAAAAAGGCAAAGAATTGGCCTTAAAAATTAATAGTAAGATTGAATGATATCAGATTTAAAATAACATATAGTACCTATAGTGATGTCAAAATGTACCTGTTCACAAAAGTACATGATTTTATTACTAATAGCAACCGTTATCTCTAATAAATTCTTGTTCAGAAAATATTTGAATGTAGAATATAAGCATCTCAGCTTGAAACCCAATTTCACTTGCATGACCAATTCTTAATCACTTAATCTCTCTTGATCTCAATTTCTTCATCTTTAAAATGGCCTTGTTATATTGTTATAGTACTGGATGAATATTGAGTGAAAATGTGGAAAAATGGTCAAATGTTACATTCAAAGTGCCAGAAGGAAGTAACCAGTTTTGTAGATATTTCATGGAGTATTGAAGAAGAGAAATGAGCAGGTATCACATTCCAAGCTGTATAGATGTAAAAAATTGTCATCACTGAGATCACACATCTACCAATACATGGAATTATATTCTCAGTTAATGTGAAATACAATATGAATGCTTACTCATAACTATTTTCTCTATTCCATTGAATCTATGATATATTTTCTTGAAACACCCTACATTGGTGAGATATGAATACTATAATTCTTTTCCTTGTGTGAAAAAAATGATGGGTGGTTATATACTAACTCTTAAATTTTGGACCAAAACTTCAAATCAATGTATAATGAGAATTCCCCACTCTTTCCTAAAGTTTAGAAACACTCAAGTGACAATAAAAACAAGAGCCACAACAACAACAAAATCACATGTTTCTCTCTGGCTCAAAGTCAAAGAGGTAACCTCCCATATTTGATCTTTTCAAAAACATGAGTAACATTAAAATTTTCAAAGCATTATTTAATTTGTCTCTTATAAGAATCCAACATAGAAGGCTTAAAGATAAGTACATTTTCCATACATTGAAAATGAGATGTTTGAAGAATAATGACTTTGAACTAAGTTCTAGTCTTCAATTCTAACACCCTAATCATCACACCATGTTAATTCTTAAGAAAGATAAATATTTTTAGTTTTCAACTTGGCATTAATATCCTAGGATTGATACTTTCGTTAAGTAACCATCTTTAACTGTTCTAAGAACAACTTGCTAAATCAGTAATTCACAATCCAAAAGTCTATTATAAAAAACACCTAAATATATATTCATGGAACCTAATTAAGATACCAAAATCCCAAATGTCTTCCTTTAGGAATCATGCATAGAGATTATATTTTTTTTTACTAGAACCATCATCAGAGGGATCTCTAAATGAGAAATTTCCCTTTACCAAAGCAAATAGCAACTACTCTTCAATTTAATATCTAAGAGAGTTGCTTAGGAGCACTGAGATGTTGAATAAGAGGTCACAACTGTAGTGTGTGTGAAAGGCAGGCCTTGAAATCAGATCTTAATTCTGAGGTTGACTTAATCAATCTTAAATTCCTCTACCTATAATGGATAGAATCATAAATTCACAATATGAATTCTCAGATCAGAAAAAAATTCACATCCTTTTGTTAATTACAAACCATATGGATCTTGAACATACTGTCCCTCTCCCTCTATGAAGCAATTCATACTTCAATTATTTCCATCTGGTATGTACAGCAAAAGAAGGAAGTATATCAGAGAAAGCTATGACATTTAAAAGATTTTTTTAACTTTATTAACTCAATCTGCTTTTAAAGTCACAGTCCCTTCTCTTAATCTTGAGAAGAAATCCATTGCAAATATGTGTGTTTATTTGTATGTATAAACACACATATCTGTATTTACTTGCTATTGTTGATTAGATTATTTTCTAGGAATTATATAAATAATAATGTTTGTCCTTCATTTTTGAAGAAGACCATGACATCTGGGAGCTGATGCCATGACAAGCACATGAACTGAATTTGAGGGGGATGCTGTGTTAAATCATCAGTCTCACTTTCTCCTCCAGAATAATCTGAGTCCAGTGGCCAGATCTGAATCGAGACAACTGGAACTGACTCTCATTGCTAGGCAATCAGAGTTAAGTGGAAAGTATCTGAGGTCATATTTGAATTCCTGTTCTACTGACTAAAAGGTCAATGTTCAAACCACTGGACCACTTAACTGCCCAAGACTACCCAATGATACTTCAGTAAAATGTATATATAGATGTATTCATTAAACCAATGAAAAAGAAACTCAGGACAAAGAAGTGAGAAATAATTGTGTTGGACTTTTATATCTGATTAAAAATTATTTTTCCTAATTGTTCAGTTTAATAATTATTTAATAATCCAGCATATTTAAAAATCACAAAATTTAATACATTTTGACAACTTTCAAGAGCTGAACAATTATGTTTCAAAATATGAAAATGCAACTGTGTTGCTAATAATAATGCTGATTACCCCTTGGCAATGAAATCACACATTTGTGGAAGAAAAAAAAGTATCTCTTACCTGTGCAAGAAATCCTGTGAACTACCTTATAAAAATATTACTTGATAATGAGAAATTCATTACTAGAAATGTCTGAATAAGAGAGTATAACTGTTGGAGTCAAGGATGTGGAGAATTATGATCACACATCTTATAACAGAGAAAGTCCTTAAGGGTCAATTAGATCTGTGTCATATCTAAAAAATCCCTTTTTTTTTAAAATAACTTTAATATGTAATTATTTAGTCACTGCTTAAACACTTGTGGAAATGGGTTAACTCCTCTCCTCACATGGAATTGTATATTATTTGGAGAAAGCTTTGTTAGCCACTTATTTCTATTTGGCATTTAAAGCTCTTAAGCTATTTCATTTCTATTTAACACAAAGAATCAGATAAAGTGACTGAACTTCAAAAATAAGTATAAATTTTTGTCAAAGAAAGGTAGAAACTGAGGGTTTCCATAAGTGTTAAAAGGCAAGATGAAACTAATAGCTGAAAATAATATCTACAAATTCTTTTTTTCTTGTACAAATGAGACTTGAATATGTCAAAGAGAATGTTGTAAACAACCAGATTAAATTTGTTGACATCTATAAACTTAAGCTGAGTATAAAGAACATATTTATTATAAATAACATCTACATGACAAAAGGTTTTATATATGCCATGGAAATTTTGAATTAACCTTAAAAGTATTTGTAAACACAATATTAACCAAGTGCAGTGACCATCTAATTTAAAAGTCACAGAAAAATTAGCACTTTTTTGCTGAAAATGATTCAAAAATATTTCTTAAAACACATAATAAGTTTATGAAAATCTTACAGAAATACATTTGTAATAAATAGATATAACTTCATTGAACTATAATAGTTCATAATAACCAATGATAGGTCCATATTATTGGACTCACTGGATGCAATTGACATATGATTACCTTCAGATAAAATCTATGAAAGAACTTAAAATCAAGCATTAGAATTAAAAGACCTATGGACAATATCATCATGAATTCAGACAATTTATTAATAAGCTGGTCTTTCTGATATTAACAATGAAAATAAGTTCCACCAGGAACTGGGTGAGGAATACAAAGAAAAACAAGGCAGAACCTACCTTTAAGGAATTCAGAGTCTAATGGTGGAACACCAACAAACCACTACATGCAAAGCAGGGAAATACAAGCTAAATCAGAAATAATAATCAACAAAGAAAAGACAATAGAATTATGAAGGATTGGAAAAGACTTCCTATAAAAGATACAATATCAACTGGTATTTGAAGGAAGTCAAAGAAAACAAGATGGCATAGACGAAGAAGGAAATATTTCTATGAGGAAGGGTCAGAGAAAATACCTGGAATCAGGAGATGAACTTTCTTTGTGTAATAATAAAGGTACCACTGTCAGTAGAATGAAAAATAGATGGAGAGACAGGGTATAATATGTAAGATGAAATGAAAACTTGTGGATGGAAACAGCTTATGAAGGGCTATAGACACTAATAGGTGTTATTATATTTTACTTTTCATTTACATATGAATATAGTTCTCAACCTTCATCTTTTGTAACCTTTTGAGTTCCTCACTTTTCTTCTTCCCTCCCTTCATTACCCCCTCTCCATTATTGTGAGTAATCTGGTACAGGCTTTACATGTACAGTGATGTTTAACATTATTTTCATATTAGTCATGTTGTGAAAGAAAAATCAGAACAAGGGTGGGGGAAACATGAGAAACAGGGAAAAGGATCAATAAATTTTTAAAAAATGAAAATAGTGTGTTTTAGTCTGTGTTCAGACTGAATACTTTTCCCCCTCCGGATGTGTATGACATTTTCCATCACAAATTATTTAGATTTTTCCTTTGTCACTGAATTGCTGAGAGATGCTAAGTCTAACATATTTGATCATCACACAATATTGCTATTAATGTGTACAGTGTTATTCTGATTTTGCTCATTTCACTCAGCATCAGTTTATATAAATCTTTCCAGGCTTTTCTGACATCCATATGCTTATTATTTCTTATAGAATAATAATACTCCATTATGTTCATATACCAGAATTCATTAAGTAATTCCTCAATTGATGGGCATCCCTTCAATTACCAATTCTTTGCCACTACCAAAAGAACTACTATATTTTTATACATGTAGGTCTTTTCGCCTTTTTATGATCTCTTTGGAATACAAAATATTAGTAGTATTACTGGATTAAAATATATACATAGTATTATTGCCCTTTGGGCACAAACTAATGGGATTTTACTAAGGAAAATTCAAATAAACTGTTGAGTCTTGCAGAATCATTAGTGGAAATGGGATTATGTGGGACAAAGTCCCACATGTTCCAACATATTCATAGCAGTTCTCTTTGTAGTGAAAAAGAATTAGAAATTGAGGGTATGCTCATTAATTGGGGAATGGTTAAACAAGTTATGGTACATGAATGTTATGGAATATTATTATTCTAACAGAAACCATTAATGGACACTAGAGAAGCAAGGAATGAATCATCTGATGCTGAGCAAAGGGAGAACAACCAATAGTACAAAATACACATTAATAACAACATTTTGAGTTGATCAACCCAGATGGATGCAGCTGCTCTCAGAAATTCAGAGAGCCAGGACAACTGTATTAGACTGGCTATCCTCATCCAGAGGAAGAAAAACAAAGCAAAATCAAACAAAACAAATAAAATCCTTCTGCACCCAATGAACACCACAAAAACTTTTTAAAAAAGGATCTTTTGGGGCAGTGGATAGAGCATTTTCCCTGGCATCAGGAGTACCTGAGTTCAAATCGGGCCTCAGATGCTTAATAATTACCTAGCTGTTTGGCCTTGTGCAAGCCACTTAACCCCATTTGCATTGCAAAATCCTAAAAAAAATAAAAGATCTCTTATGACTTTCTTTCCCTTAATCCTAATTCCTCACACTAAAAATGACTAATCTGTAAGCATGTTTAACACAAATGTGTATGTACAATTTAAACCTAACTGTTCACTGCTGAGAGAAAGGGAGTGGGAAGGGAAGGTGGAAAGAAATTTTGTGACTTAAAATATACATAAGAATGTGGATGAATGTTGAAAAACTTTCATAACATGCATTTGGAAAAACAAAATATCAATAAAAAAGGAAATGAGAATATGTACAATTGTAATATTGGAACAGATCATTGCCACTAAAAATTATAGAATAAGTATTGTTGAGGAAATTAAATTAATTTAAATTAAATTAAATTAAATTAAAAATTGATAATTAAGGAAAGAAAGTCCAATGACTCTACAGAATATGACTGCAGATGTTTTTTGAAAAATATTCCATTGAATAATTAGCAAATATTTCTACTTTACAGCATTTAGGAAGAAGTAATCTCAGAGAATAAGAAAGAAAAGGAAGGATTGATAGAAAACCAATAGTTTCTTTGAGAGTATGTTTAACAGTGTCGAAATCTCCAGATAAATGGAGGAAGACTAAATAAAAGTCATTATATTTCAAGATTAGTACACAATAAGTCAACTTTGAAAGAACAGCTTCAATAAAGTGATAGTGACAGAAGTACAAGAGGTTAAAGAGAAAATAAGTGTATTAAACAGTTGATAGAACAATGTGACACAATAGAACAATGTGACACAATAGAACAATGTGACACAGGAGAAAGAGCTTTGGTTTCAAAGTCCATTCAATTTAACTCCTCTCCTGTGCATCTTTGAGAAAAGTCATGTAATCCAAAGATGTTAGAACAGTGACATTTAAATTCATTTCCACTTCAAAATCTATCAGTTCTATAATCCTATGACATTACAATGACCTCCTGAGATAATTTCCCCCAAAAACAAACATTTTTTGTAGACAATGTTATCAATGTTGATGAGAAAGCATTATATTTTGGAATGAAGTTAGGCATTATGATCAAGGCTCTTCTGCTTCAATTCTAGCTTTATCATTTGTCACTTAAGTGATTATTTAAAGCATTTTTTATCTCCCTGAGATTTCTTTCAATTTTTTGTAAATAAATAGAATTTAATTGTTCTTAAAGGACCATTAGAATTATGGCTATAGAGGGTTGAAAAGAAAGAGAAAACTTCTCTATACTATGATTGGTCATTTTTTTTCCAATTTATGAATCATTTTATGTTTTAAAATATGCTTTCTTTACCACAAAACTGTTTTTAAGACAATATGATATTTGATGTACTGTGCATTCACTAATTCTTATCTCAATGAACCTCATTTCAGAGAACCTTAAAATAATGACTACAACAAATACCATTATTTTTTCCTAATATTTTATGATCTTGTAATTTATAAACTACAATATAATATTTGTTAGGAAGAATACGAAATGTCCAACTTTTTCCCTGAATGAAGGTCCATTTGCAATGTGTTTGGTCTTCCCAAAAACAAAATAAAATAAAACAAACAAAAAAAATTTCTAAAAAAACTCTATGGGTTAGGTGGTCCTGATTCTACATTTTTATTTGAGAGCAAGTTCTTTTGAGTTTGAAAAGAATTATACTAAACAAGTATCTGTGTTAAGCAAATCCAAGACTTTTGGTAGGAGGGGGAGAGTATTTATACTGTTTCTGATTTTTAGAAATCCTCAAAATAAATATGGAAAAAATCCAAAATAAAAGGGCTAAAGGATTGCCATGAGAATTAGTTAGTGAAATCTCACAGCAGGAGCTCCAAAGGACAGAATTTGGCACTCCCCCCCCCAAAAAAAGAATAACAGTAGCTGTGGTTTAGACATCCAAACTACCACACATCTTAGTGAAGCAGCTGAATTTCTTCATCTCAAAATATTTTGGGGAAGAAAATTTGGGGGGGGGGGAATGTGTCAAATATAGGCTATTAAATGTGAAATAAAAAGAGAAACATGGGGCTAAATTGTCATGGCAGTAATATGAATGGAAACACAGAACAAAAAGGTAGAGAGCAAACAAGGAAACAGGGGGAATGCTATTAAATGAAAAAGGAAAATAAGATAGCAAATATGATGAAAGAGGATAGTTCTAACAAAAAGAAAAGTAATTTCACTTAAAGTTCATGTATATGTTACTAAAATAACTTCTTTATTTCTTCTGCTTTGCAATATTAAAAAAACAATAGAGTACAAATAAGAAAAATCCCAAGACTTCTTGAAAGTATTAAGTACAATTGCTAGAGTATTTTATTTGGTAATACAAGGAGATGGCCACTCCAAACAGTGACTGAGCTTTTTTAACTCTACACATACGTCAGTTAAGGATGTAGTTCTATTGAGCTTTTATAGAGATATAATCCCATTGAAGTCAGTGTGAGTTCTCCATATGCACAAGGCTTGAAAAGACCACAGGGAATCCTAAGTAATGATAACTGGGATTCTTCACTGAGACTAAGAAATGTGGATATTGAATGAAAAAGCTCAGAAGCCAGAGTCCTGAGTCAGCCCTAGCAGGATGTAGCTACCAGAGGGCAAAAGTAAGTTGAAAAACGAATCTAAAAATCTTGGAAGGAACTTTATGGAGGTAGGGAAATCCATTCCCGAAGTGGCTGAGCTCATGCCACACTGCTGACATATGTTTATACAAACCCAATTTGAGAATGTATATATACAGTACAGAGTAAACTGTCAAATATAGAGAGCAGTGAATTCTGAAAATTTATGAGTCAATCCAAATCTAAATGAAATAACATGAATCTATGACAGCTATGTAGTCACTAAAACCAGGAGTTTGCTTTGTCAGTGAAATTTAAATGTCTTAAAACCCTCCTTCTGAAATATAAACCAATCATAGGAAAAGGGCTAACTGGTATGTCTATATCAATAAAGAAGGCTAGGGACAAACAGAGTTTATACATGAAAATATTTTATTGCTGCAAGGCTACCTTTGGACAAATACCAGTTTAGAAATGATCACAATATTTATAGATTCAGTAATTAAAAAGGGAAAAAACCTTCCCCACAACAAATCTTAAGAAATTGCACACACACACACACACACACACACACACACACACACACACACACATATATATGCATAATACCATCTTCTACATTAGCTAGGTGTGACTTACTATCAAAAGCCATTTAGTGAATTGCTACCCTCTGAAGATTTCTTGATCTCTAAAATAGAAAAGTGCTATGAGACTTAAATGACAAAGGTAAAGGGGCAGCTAGATGGTGCAGTGGATAGAACACTGGCCCTGGAGTCAGGAGGACCTGAGTGCAAATTCAGATTCAGGCAATTAATAATTTCCTAGCTTTGACCTTGGGCAAGTCACTTAACCCCATTGCCTTGCAAAAAAAAAAACCTCAAAATGACAAAGGTATGCCATCTCTTTGCAAACAAGAAAATTCTATAATGTTAAGGTATGGTATTCAGTAGCAGCATCTCTTAACTAATCAGAGAGACACTTTTGAAAGTCTTTATCTACATTTTGAGACACATTTCAACAACTATAGTGGCTAAAGCAGAATTAATGATTCCTTAATTTAGTGGGTCTGTTGAATCCTCAAGAGAAAAAGTCAAAAAAATTCAATGCCAGATGGTTCTAGAAAAGATAATTCTAATGATGCTGAAGTTTATATGTCACCCTGGCAGAATATTTTCACAACCAATGAATATGACAATGTAACACTTTTTCTTATCTCATATGACACTTGACCTCTTTTGTATAGCACTATATTTCCTAATGAAGACTAATTTTTGTTTAAGCCAAATTATTGTTATAGATAAGCACACAAGATATATTTTTTGCCTTGTAAATCTTTGTTATATCTTTATGAAGATGGACAAAAGGGATCTTGAAATATTGCACTGTGATTCAACAGAACTAATATTTTGTTTTAAATTTAGATGACATACTCAATAATTAGAATGGAAAATATTATTGGTCATCCTTTTCACCAAATGTTTTAGATTAATCTCAGTACCTGGAACCATCCTTTTTGTCTCATTATTTGTTTGAAGATGATGTAATATGACAGGATGTATATAGTATGGATGTAAAGATGAGAAGACAATCTTATCTTAGATTTCAACTTACATGCTTCTTTCAAAAAGAAGCCTTACTTGATTTTTCCTTGTATTACTGCTCTGTTCTTTTCAATTTATTTGTATTTATCTGGGTATATGTTTATTTCCTCAAGATAATGTAAACTCTAACAGGGATTGTTATATTTGTATCCCTAATTAGAACATTGTGCTTTCTAGAAAGTATTAGGTAAAAACATGTTAAATAAATAAACAAATTGAAATAATTCTACAAATCAGTTGTTATTGGCAGATAAATAATAATTATACTTTGTGAGGTCTTGGGTGACCCTGCAGACAAAGATTTTACATTTCTGTGCATTTGCAAATTTTAATGATTTGTTGTTCTTACAACTAGAATGCACTCACTTCTCATTTCTACTTCAATAATCATTTCTTTCTAGACTTTTCTCAGTTGTCACTTTTTTATAAACTCTAGTGTAATATAAAGTGAATTTAGAATCTAGAGATCTAGGTTTAATTGATAACATTGTTATTAGCTCCATGGATATTTCACTTAATATTTGTGTTTCTCAGTTTTCTTGTCAGCAAAAGGAAGATATCATTAATTGTAGTGTTCATAGTAATACAGTCAGACCACCAACTTGTTGGTATAAAAAAATCAATATCAAAAAAATGTAAAAATGAGAAACTTAAGAAAATGTTAAAAATCATATCCCAGCGTACCTATGTGAGAAATTATTGACTTGAAAGATAAGAAAAATAAAAGAACAGAAGTCAAAATAGATGATAATTATGGCAAATGGATGTTTAGCTAATATAGATCAATAATCACATGGGGACCAAAATATCCTCAAAACCCTATTAGAAAAACAAATGAAAAATCTTGATTTCTTTGGAAAATAGAGACAGCAAAAGAAAATCCTTGTAAGTGATTAATACAAAGCATGGTGAGAGAGCATGAGCAATGATTTGTTATTATAAAAATCTCTTAAGCGAAAAAAATTTCTGGAAGCTTGATAAGACACTTGACTACTAATTCAGAGCATCCCAAGACTTTGCAATAATGAAACTGGAAGAAGACTAGGAAATAGATAAATTGGAAAGATTATGATGATTCCAATTTATGTCTGCAGTATCTATACTGTTCTTTCCATGTATTTTTGTTGACTTTCAATTCATAATATGAAGCCTAGGTGAAAAGCTACCTGTTTCAAGAAGCATTCTATTTCCACTAGTTAAATGTGATTGCTTGTCCACGTTATCTCATAACATTTTTTAGTTCATATATATATATATATATATATATATATATAATTTTAAAATTTTTATTATACATATATACACATAGATGTATGTGTGTAAATGTGTATGCATGTGTGTAATTAAATAATACATGACTAGAGTACCAGTCCTATAGTGAGAAGGTCTGAGTTCAAATTTGATCTCATAAACATATTAACTATATGACTCTGGGCAATTTCCTTAATCCCGTTTTCCCCAGTTCCTCATCTATAAAATGAGCTGGAGAAGGAAATTACAAATTTTCTCAGGTTTCTTTGCCAAGAAAATCTAAAATGGGATCACAAAGAGCAAAGAGTTGGACATGAACGAAAAAATGACTAAACAACATAGACTATATACATATAAATATATATGTATATATATACATATATATGTATATATATATATATATATATATATATATATATATATATATATAAAATCTTCTGGAAAACAAAGTTTGTAAGTGAAGGTGCCATAAGTCTTCTCACTGCATCTTCTTCCATTATTAAGCATAAATGTAATTGGCTTTTGACACATGCATGCTGAATAAACAAATTAGCAAACAGATGAACAAAAGAAATGAATTGCAAATTGAATGACCACACTGATTTCAATATCAACTCATATATTCTTAAGTTCAAATAATGTTTCTATATATCATATATGAAATCAGATTCTGATGTAGTTATAGCTGTACTATGAAGATTTGTCCTTCTGTTGTCAGAGATATAACAATGGTCCAATCTATAGACAGAAAGACTGAGGATGTGAAAAAAGGAAGGAAATGAGAAATATCCACAAGAAGGAATAATAAATGATGGTGGTTCATTCATATTTATAGAACTTTTCCCAATTATATTATTCTTTCTTCTTGTTATTTGATTTATTTAATTTAGATCCTCTGTTTGTGAAGAATTCAACTTTTAGCAAATAAATATATACGTGACTAATCTACTAGTAGGAGTAACATTTCCAAATGTCAGTTTGTAGTTTTCTAAGAATTTGCTTCCTCAAAGTTTGTTGATTTAGATGATGTAAGTATGACTATATCCAATTTATTTATTTACTTTTTTATGGTTTTTTTCAAGGCAATGGGGTTAAGTGACTTGCCCAAGGCCACACAGCTAGGTAATTATTAAGTGTCTGAGACCGGATTTGAACCCAGGTACTCCTGACTCCAAGGCCGGTGTTTTATCCACTATGCCACCTAGCCTCCCCTATCCAATTTAAAGATGAACAAACTGAGACTTAGAGATAGGTTGATATATCAGTCTCCATTAGGCTAGAACTAAAAGTCTCCTAATTCTAAATCTTGTTCTTAGCAATAAGAAATAGGAAGGGCTAGAATTGGATGCTAATATTTATCAATGTCAGCTGAATCATTGAAAATTAATCAGATTCAAATAGAGTTGTATGTCAGAAATATGATTTTTTTTCTCTTTAAATTGCAGAATACAAATCTTACTCATAGGTGTTCACTACTGAATTCTCTGGCTCAATTCTATTCACAATCTTTTACAATGCTCAACCATGGCAGGATTGTTGTGCTTCACAGGAGCATGTGACAATATTTATTTAAGCAGCAGCAGGTGGTGGTGAATTTGTCAAAGTGGACCATTTGTTACATTATCAAGACTAACTGAGGTATCAATTCATTTGAATTTCAGACCATGGAGACTATTCAAAATCTGGCAGCTTACAGGTTCGGCATCCAACTTGTAGCATATGCATTATGACTTGAACACCTAAGAGAGAGAAATGATAGAAAGTAGAAATGTTTCAGCATCATTAAACAGACTGAATCTACAGTAGTATTGCTGCCAGGATTGAGACAATCTTTTTTTGTTAATGACACAGTCTTTTATAAAATTATTTTTTCTCCACATATTTATTCTCTCAGTCCTCTAAACTTCCAAAACATATCCTGCTTATATATCATTAAACTATTATTTAACTATATGACATGGAATTTCTTGTAATTGTGCCTTGTACTATTATTTTACTTTTCATGTGGAGATATTTTTTATACTGTTTTGAAAAAGTTTCATATTTTTGCCTTATTTTTGCACTTGTATCTCTAGCACCAAACATAATTTTGCTTATGGAAGGCACTTAGTAAATGTTTAATTGCACCACTGATGAAAGATAATGAACAGGTATATGTCTATTTTTATTTCTTGGAACATTTAACAAAATTCCATCATTTCTACTGTTTAAGAAATTATTAGAATAAATGAATGAATGCTAGAAATGTCACAATTTAAAAAGCATCTAAGGAATAACTAATGTTTCAAAGAGTGGAAGATTTCAAATAAATAGCAACTGTTATGATATTGGCAATTAAACATGTCCTGCTATATTATCTCTTTATAAAATCTTTATAAATAATGTTCTGTTATTCAATGTCTTGATGACAGTTTTAGAAAGTCAGAAATGTACTTTTGTGATTAATTTTGTCTTGTAGTTGACTAAGAAAATAGGAAATACTGTTAGTCTATTTTCTGAAGATTATCATAAACAAAAAACATGACTTTTCTTCAACAAATATGTATCAAACACATCATAGACAGACCCAACCCCACTCCAGTTGGGAATAAACAAATGAATGAATAGATGAAACTAGTGAAATTATGGAAGTGACATTTTTTTAAGTGATACTCTTAGCATGGTTAGGACCACTGTCATGATGAATCTATAACACAACCAAGTTTTAATAGATGGGAGATTTCTTGTTAATTGTGATGACCTTCAATTGTTCCCTTTTTTGTGGATAGTATTGATTGAAGTAATGACACTGAGAACTAAAAAAATGATGAGATCCAGAGTCAGTCAACATCAGATTTTATTTACATAAAAAATAGATTATGAAAAAACAATGCTGAGATGATGATTTGAAGTTATAAAGGCAAACTATTGGAGTCAGAATTAAATAAGAGTAAAAGAACTCAGATCATGTATGGGGACATTGCAAAGTAACTTCAGTAATCCCAAACTGTTCATGCTACAAAAACCTATCATTTTGACAATTCTAGAAATCACACACACACACACACACATACATACAAATACACACACATATGCATATATATGAATATATATATGCATATGTGGTATGCATATATCATTCTAAAGTCTTAAAACAGCATAATCACAGAGGAATCATATTTGCAAGTCAAAAAACAGTGAAAAGACTCATGGTAGGTGAAACTCATTCATTATTACCAGGCTCAATTTATATGAGAAATTATAGAAAAATTATCAAGAAAAGCATCAATACAAATAAAAAAAGGAAGCATACCAGTTATCCAGAGTGAAGGGTAGTACATGGATAGCTTTAGTGTTTTCCTGGTGCTAATGAAATACTTAAAACAAAAAAGAAAATACTGAAAAGGATTCAGTATGTTGAGTGAATCCTATATGAGAAATTTACTGAAAGATGGGCAAGAACTGCATTGCATGATATCTCATGGATGTACTCTAATCCACACAGAACACAGAAATGAAGAAAATGCTGAATGTATGTGTAAAAGACATTGAAATAAAGCACAAAAAAAGTTCATTGAAAATGTTTTAAAACTTTTTTTGGCTATAAATGTGCTTGGTATATTAGTTGAGCATATATTGAAGTATTTGGGTTTTTTTGTTTTTTTAAGCTGCTAGATAGTACAATTGATAGAACAGTAAGCCTGGAAATAGAAAGACACATCCTCATGATTTTGAATCTGATTTTGGACATTTACCCTATATAAGCCACAACCCCCCTTAGCCCCACCTGTTTGTAAAATGGGTTAGAAAAAGAAAGGAAAAACCAATCTAGAATCTATGCCAGAAAAATCCCAAATGGTTCATGAAGAGCTGGACACAAGTGAAAAAAATAACTGAAAAGTATGCTTATAAACATTTACTTTGATATTCATTTCACTATGGTAGCAACTGTGTTAAAGGGGGAAAAAATCAATGAAATGAGTAATAGAAATATAATGGAAGAAAGAGAATAATTAGAAATTAAGGCATTCTGAGAATATTTTGTTCATTTTGTTCAATGCTAACCATGGTAAAAAAAACAAGCAGTATAATTTTTAAAATGTATAATTAAGAGATCAGTCAACAAAATTGTGCATACCTAAAAAAAAAATCCTGATGTCAAGCCCTGACACTAATTCAAGAAAGTCTTTACCTTCTAATTTACAAGTAAATTAACTCTTTGTTGCTAGATATTGCAATAACTATACAATCCTTTATCATGCTAGCTAATAGATGCTGTAAGTGCATTTAAGTGTAGAAAAGTCAATGATTGGCCTAATGAGAGCAGAGTGAAATAATTAAACCATTTAATCAAAATCACAAAATATTAGATCTAGAAGTGACATAGCAAATTTTTTATTCTAATACCTTTTCTTCACATATGAGGAAATTAAGACTATGTATTTGAGGTGGACATTCAAGATCTTGTTGTTTTGACACTTTATAGGGAATCATATTTTACTTGGGATAAAAACTGGGTAAGAGATATTTGCTTATATAAACCACCTATTTCATAATCTTATTATATAATGTAGATAATATGAAGATAGCTTTTTGTTGAAAAAATAAAATAGCACCAGGCATGAGAAGATAGTTAAATATCATCTCACAATGAATTAACAAGAGCTTTACAGACAAAGAGTTTACCTGTCATTAAAACAATTCCTGGGTCTCCCTATAAGAAAAGGGATTTCAGTGGCACTCCATGATTACAGAGGAGTAGGACACAGAATAAAAGTTTATATTTAACAAAAGGAATTTTAAGAGGTTCTCAAAACTTTTCAAGCAATGTTAAGTGTGGGAAACAACTCAATCAAGTTGTGGTGATTGATTTATAATTAAACTCATCAAATGTTTTCTAAGACTTATTTGGTGCCTGATATGAGTTAGGAGCTCCTTCTGATTGAACTTTTTAAGCCTCTATTCTCTGAGCTTGTTGTTGTGCTTTTGTAGTGAGAGTTCCATTTAATCTTGGCATTGTTTCAAGTTTAGTTCAAAATTTAGAAATTGTATATTGAGTGGGTTTTAAAATTGGCAAGACTAATTCTCCCATTCCCAGCTGTTAACTACCCATATTTTTCATTGCTTTGGCTCTTACCACCATGACTTGTGACATGTTCATATGCTCGCCTATAAATTTCTCCAAAATTCACAGTGATTAAGTTCCTAGACCTGCTGAAGACATCTGTCAGTCTGCAGTGCAAAAGAGTGCCATGGAAAGTGTAGTTTAAAAGTGTGAAAACATTTACAGGCAGAATTATCACTTCTGATTTTAGGGCAAGAATTATTGTAAATTAAGTGAAGCAGTGTCATCCAGTGGAAGAAATGGTTCTGGGGCCAGAGAATTTGAGTTTAAATCTTAATTCTTATGGTAACTACTAATGTGAATTTTGGCATGTCACATCATATGAATATCATTTTCCTCATATGCAAAACCAGAAAACTAGATTAGATGGCCTCTAATAAGGTCCATTCCAGCTACAGTTTGCTGTTGCTCAGTTCAGCCCAAATTTCTACCTATAAATGAAAGGAAAGTGAATTTCAAAATAGCACACCTAGATTTCCACCCATTTTCAGGAACTAAACATTTTGAACAACATTCTTGTTTCATTATTAAATAAGCTCTATTAACAAATATGTATTTAAGTCTTACTGGAGTCAGAGATTCTTTATCAGGTTTTGCAAACTGGTAAAGGAGCCTATGCACAAGCATAATGAAATTTAAATAAAAATATTCCATATTATGTTTCTTGTTTTTATCATAAAGATAATTTTATTACCTTATCTTTTTTATTTGATTTTTAAATCCTTTTACTACTAGGAGAATAACCTGTTAACCATGTAAGACAATTCTTGTCAATTCAGTGCTCAGGAAAATGTATATATCTCCTTTCTGCATTTAAAGTCAATAGAGTTGACTAAATGGTAAGGTGCTTTTAGAAAGGACACATAAGTGGATTTCACAGAAGTTACCCTGCCTAGGGCCTGCACCATGGTGGTTGTCAGTTTACACTAATAATTCTTCCACAAACTCAGCAGGAGAAACTCATATCTAAGCATAGCCATCTGGGAGACACACTTCCTTGCAATAATGATAATCAAAGCAATGGATTCCATCAAACAGTCTACTTTACAAAGAGGGATTATTCATGAACTCTTGTAGATGCTGAAATTTCTTCACTGTTGTAATATATGTCAGGATACACACAGTAAAATACCGTTAGAGAAGCTGTAATATATCATAATGAATAATAATAAAAAGAATACTCTATTTTTTAAAAAATAAAACTCCCAGAATCCACCAGTTTTATTGGCACATTACTTGGTGTGATATACTTTTCAGTTCCTACTTTATAATAGATATGTGTGCATTCTCATTTTTTTTACTTTAAAAGATTATAGATACAGTAATATTCTAGTTGCAAGAATGGTCATAGAAACTTTTATCCAGAAAAATTTATCAGCCAGAAATAGCAAATTTGGTATTTAATGAGGATTTGGGAACTCAGGAAGTATATACCTGTCTTCTGCCCTGGATTGGGTGCAGCCAGAGAGAGGGACCAGCACCTTGGAAAGCATCACAGTTCAGGCAGCATGTAATGAGTATGAGCTCTAGTGGGTGTACTAACAGCAAAGAAATAAAGTCCTATGGATGACAAACTGACAATGTCCTAGTGTTAAAGCTAATGATTAGCTCAAAGGTCAAAGGAGGAAGATATGAGGGGAAAGGCCATACTGATGATTAGTGCAAGGGACAGGCTGGATATATCGGGTTATAGCATTCTGTGGAAGGATATCACATGATAGTGCTTGCCCAGTGTTGGTATTGCACTGTAGTTCCTCGCTGATATGGGAAAAAGAGAAATCAAAGAAGGTCTGAGAGGAAAGATCATACTGATGATTGGGTCATCAAGACTTGGATATATCAGGTTGTCACATTCTGTTGCCAGATATAAAATTCTGGTGATTGCTCTGCACGGATGTTGCACTCTAGTGCCTCCCTGATACAAGAAAAAAGTAAGACCACTTTAAGATCAAGAGAATCCCACATGCTCATCAATTGGGGAATAGCTAAACAAGTTATGGTACATGAAAACTATGGAATACTATTGTTCTATATGAAACTTTAAAAAGGGCGGCTAGGTTGCACAGTGGATAGAGCACTGGCCTTGCAGTCAGGAGTACCTGAGTTCAAATCCGGCCTCAGACACTTAATATTTACCTAGCCATGTGGCCTTGGGCAAGCCACTTAACCCCATTGCCTTGCAAAAAAAAAACTAAAAAAAGAAAAGAAAGAAAGAAACTATAAATTTTCAGACTCTAGAGAAGCATGGAATGACTTACAGGATCTGATGCTGAGTGAAGAGAGCAGAACCAAGAGAACAATGAAGACATTAACAACAACATTATGAGATGAACAACCTTGATGGAAGCAGCTCCTCTCAGGAGTTCAGAGAGGCAGTACAACCATTTTAGACTGGCTATGGATAATGTTATCCCCATCCAGAGGAACAACAACAAAAAAAAAAAATAACCCTAGTAGTATCACAATTCTTAAATAAACTTTTCTGTCCTACACACATCACCAGCTTTCTCCTATGTATATAGTTTCCTTCTATGATTTTTTAGCTTTTAGTTCTATTTGCTACATCATGTGAAAAGAGTAGGAGAGGTCTGGAATTAAATATTCTTAGAGCTGGTCTTTTTCTATTATATATGTATTATGGCATATGGGATAATCTCAAAAGTTTTGGATTTTCTATTGAATTTGATTTTTAATTGAAATAATTTGCTATTCTGAGACCTAATGATTCTGGTTTTAATATTGTTATTAAGCATTTGAGTCATGTCTGACCATTTGTGATCACATTGGGGTTTTCTTGGCAAAGATATTTTTCTTGGCAAAAGATAACATGACTTGTCGTTTCCTTAACTTGATCACTTTCCATATGAGGAAACTTAGGAAAACAGAATTAAGTGATTTGTCAAGGGTCACGCAGATGGTAAATGTCTGAAGTTGATTTTTTGCACAAATCTTCCTGACTCCAGCTCCATCATTCTATCCACTGTCTCACCTAGCTTCCATAGTTGGTAAAGATTGCCCAACATTTATCTCAGTAGTACTCTCTTATAGTACTATCTGCTCAGCTACTTACTGTGAATAGATTTTATTGTGAATTCCATTCACTGAGCACTCCAAATTCAAATTAGTAAAAAAGGTTTCCAATTTATATTTTTTTACATTTCCTATATAGTATTTTACAAAAATTATCCCAATAAATAATTATGAATCTATATTATTAATTAATCTTATATAAAAGGCATTTCCTCTTTCTCCAATAATGTCATTTAATTGATTATTCATTTATGATGCTTCTTTGAAATACTTCCTTGGTTTTAGAATACCAATAAAGGATGTTAGCTAGAAATGTCTTTAAAAGATTCAGTTGTTTACTGGATTTACCCCTATCCTTATAATTTGTCTTATAGAGAGCAAAAATAATATAGTGAAATTTTATAGTGTTTCCCCCCACAAAGGATTTTTGTAAAACTAATATTTGTTTTGTTTACTCTTAGAGGGATTTTTGGAACTTTTTTCTCTCATTCTCTAATTTTTTCTTTATAATAGCTATCTGATGAAGACAAATATGTATTATTACTATGGTTTTTACTGGGAAATATTAGATTTCAAGCTTATGGGTCAAAATTCTGATTTTGCTAATTATGATTATAGCCTCTATTGTACACTCATACTATTGTAAGACTATGTACATTTACATGCATAACTATATGTATACATGTGAGTATGTATCTATGTATGGAGATCCCTCAGAAGTCCTGGATAAGTTGACTCAAAGCAAAAATATTTTGGATCCAAATTCTGGGGGAATCCAAAACATTTTGTAGCCATCTGCAGATTGCTTAGAAGGTTTTTGTAGTCAAGTGACATTCTAGATATAAACAACATTTAATCATATAAGTTGGATTTAAATACTGTAATTTTTTGCAAAACAATATGCTAAATCATTACTCCCACAAATAATATAATATGGTGAGTATATTTTCTCTATATTTTCTTACATTCTTCACATGTATGTATTGCAATTTTTAATTGTTTGTGAATTACATGTTGAATAATAAATCACAAATTATTTTGAAGCTTTAAATCAAAGTAGCCTTTCATCATTTAATATATTTTTACTAATCAATGGATATTAAGAGTATATCTGATTTTTTTAATTTGACAGAAATACTCATTCTTAAAAATTGGTAACAATTGGAGTACATAATATTTAAAGACCTCTACAGTTTGAAATCTTTGATTTTATGATTCTATGTTGAATTCCATGTGTGGAATTGGGTTAGGGAAGGATTGGGAGACATTAAAAACAATCCTATCTATTTCTATGTACCTTTTGATTATTAAATGATCATCACAATCACAATTTTATCCTCCCTCTATCAGCACTATCCAATGACAATGAAAAACTTAACTTTGGATGTATTTGTGATTTCTTTATATTTTCTTCCTGTGAATGGTACAAACCATATTTAGGCCTCTTTTGTAAATGAGATACTGACATTCAAAGGATCAAGATGATTGGTACAAGTCACACAAAGGTTGCAGTGGCAGAACTAAAATCTCATGATTTTAGATTAATGAGTTCACAGAGTCCATGATTTATCAAAATACAAGTTGATTTAATGCCACTTCTTGATATTCACTATGTAACCTTAAGAAAGCAGCCATTCATTTTAGAGTTTGACATCTATATATCTACAATTTGTGAATCAGAAAATGGTACATACTTTAAAGGTAAATTACAGTTGCTTTTTAACAGAGAACAAATCTTTGCTCACATTGGATAAGAATATGACTTAAGAAAAAAAAGTAAAGTTAAATCTTTGTCTAATTAAAATGAAATTTTGGCACTATTTTTGACTGATGAGATTTGAAATTCTGCCTATTCCAAAATTTTAATAAATTAAAATTATTCTCATTTTGTACTTGTCCAATTGCATTTTACAAGGATTTTAATGTTAATTTTTTCTTGCAATGTGTTAATTTTCTCTTGAGTTTCTTTTCCCAACTTTTCCAATTCATTTTTAAACTCCTTCCTGATTTCTACAAGGAAGTCTTTCTGGGCTGGAGACCAATTCATATTCTCCTCAGAAGTGCTAGATCTCTCTGGGTTAGATTCTATTTTTTCTAAGTATTCCTCCATGGTCCCCACTTTTTGCTGGCCTTTCTTCATCTGCCTAGGATATTGTGTTCAGGGTGGGGGCTGGCTCTCAGAGGTTTGCTTTTGAAAACCCTAGAGGTTTTGTTTACCTGGCTTAGTAATTTCCAGAGCCAGCTAGCAGGGAACACTGGTTGCTTTCTCTGGAATGATTGAAACCCTCACCCAGTCCTGGAGGGAGTGAGGAGGGGCAGCTGGGTTTGAATTGACCTTGAACAATGGGCTGGGCCCTGGGGGAAGGAAGCCAGTCTCTGTAATCCACACATGAGCCTGAGGGGGTGGGGAAGTGGCTTCCTTTTATTCCTGTAAGAATCTTCACTAAAAGTATAGAGCCCAGGTTCCTCACTAAGCTGCATAATTTCCAGGCATGCAGACCTCCCTTCCCCGTGGCCAAACATTCCTCAGCTAAAATTTGTTCTCAGACCCACCTCACCAAAGTCTCTGCAGCTATCATGTGTCCTATGGTTTCCCCCTGCTGCTGTCCCTGTGCTGACCCTCTGGTCTCTGCTCCCAGTTCACCCACAGTCCCCTGATATAGACCTTATTGGTAGGTGTTGCCCTAGCTTCTTTTTCTGGATTTTGTCAATCGAGTTTCTGTTAAGAGGTTTCTTTCATGTTATTTTTGAAGAGACATCAGGAACACTTAACACAGTGCCTGTCCTCTCTGCCATCTTGGCCAGAAGTTCTATAACATCTCAAACGCTTCTCTGGTTCCTGTTTAACTATCTTTAGTGCCAGAGATCTACCCCAAGAAGACTATTTTATGCATAATCTGATTTGTAGAGCTGACTAATTATTAGAAAATAATTTCCTTATGTTCAACCTAAATCTATTTCCTGATAACTTCTCTCTAAAAGTTTTCTACTTGTTAAGTGCCAAAATAAGAAAGATTAATATCATACTGATTTCATTGTGTCCTATTCAGGTAAAATATCCTTAGTTCCTTTTACCAGTCCTAAAAAATGACATATATATATATATATATATATATATATATATATATATATATATATATATATAATTGACAGCATTTGGGCAGAGTAGAAATGATAAATGCTCAAGATATTTTCTGCTATGTGGTAGTTCAACACTTAAGAACTTTAGAGTTTGGAAAGATATGAAATCCTCGTTGTCCTTTTTTCTTCATCTTCCCTCATGACAGTGCAGGGGAGCAGAGAAAGGAAAACATCCCCCTTATTCCTTAACTCTCATAAGACATGTAGTGTTTTCTGTCATTAACCTTCCCAGGACAGGGGTGGGGATAAGTGTGGAGATAGCATTCTTTCCTAAATGGAGTAGAAATTCAAATAAGTAAGCTCATGATCTTCCTTTCCTGACTAGATGAATAAGCATAATTTGAGGGCTAAATATATTTCCCAGGATATGTTTCAACTGTGACTTTTTAAAATGTGATGTATTAAAATAAAGTAAGATCTAAACAAATAGAAAAACTATCATTTGTTCAAAGGTAGATTGAGTCAATAAGAATAAAAATGACTAAGTTTACTTATTCAGTGACATACTAATAAAATTAACAAAAATATTTTAAAGAGCTTGAAAAAATATCAACAAAATGCATCTGGAAAAACAAAAGGTCAAGAATGTGAAGGGAATTAATGGAAAGAAAATGTAAAGAAAGTTGGACTAGCAATAGCAGATCTGAAACTATATTATAAAGCAGTAATCACTAAATTCATCTGTTTCTGTCTAATAAATACAGAAGTGAGACAGTGGAACAGATAGGTACATAAGATATATTAGTCAATGATCATAGCCAACCAGAGTTTGATAAATAAAAAGCTCCAATTTTGTGATAAGAACTTACTATTTGGTAAAAACTGCTAGGCTGGGAAACAATAGGACACAGATTAAGATAAAACCAACATCTCAGATAAAGTCAAAAATGATTTAGACTTATAGATATTACCATATACAAATTAGAAAACCAAGAAATAGTTCCCTCTCAGATCTAAGACGAGGGGGAAAGTTCATTACCAACAAAAGACAGAGAGTATTACAAAAAACAAAATAGGTCATATTAGTTATATTAAATTTAAAAGTACACAGTAACTTGAATATTTGTGATATCATCTGTGAATGACCCAGTTGTTCTCAGCAACACAATATTCAAAGTCCAAAAGATTTACAAAAATAGATGTTATCAATATCCAGATAAAGAACTGATGGACTGGATGTATATCAAGACATATACAGATATATATATATATATACATATATATATATATATATAGATAGATAGATATATCTGTATATATATATACATATATATTACCTTATTCCTTCTCATAGTTATTTTTCCTTTTGATTTGCTCCTTCTGTCACAACTAAGACAAATATGGAAATATATTTTACATGATAGCACATTTACAAATTATATCAGACTGACTACCATTTTCAGGTAGAGGAGAGAGGGAGGGAGGGCATAAAATTAAGAACTTAAAATCTTGAAAAAATAAACATGAAAATTTTCACAATATATAGAGAAAAATAATCCCATTAAAAAATCTACCAGAAGGAAAATAAATATGGTGAAAAGGACACATTATTCCATATTTCATCTCAACTATGGCAGGATACAGAAGATAATCATTCCCTTCTTGTATAGGATCTCATATGATGATAATTATAATGAGTAAATACCTCTCTATTAATTCTTTTGGTTGCTACACTGTACTTATTTATTACCTTGTATTTAAATCTATAAGGCTCATCCCTGAATCTTCTCTTTTCTCTTCATATATATATGTATACATATTATATATTTATATACTGTAAGTGACCTCCTCAGAGCAATTGTTTTAAATTTATATTTTTATAGTGCCAAATTATAAACCATTACATATTTCAAACTGGATATGCCAGAGAAATCTCAATTTTAACATGTTCCAAAGAGAAATCATCATTTTTCCCCTCCACACATTACTCCTCTTCCAAATTTCCTTCTTACCAGAAGGAATCCCCCCCCCCCCACTTCATACCCAGGTTCATAATTTGCATATAACCAGGGACTTCTCACCTTCACTTATCCAATACATCTAATAAGATGACAGAACTATCTCTTTATATCTGTGTCTCTTGAATCTGAACACTTTTCTCTACAACCATCTCAATTCTGGTCATCATCAACTCTCATAGGTACTATTACAATAACTTTGTTATCAGTTCTCCGGCTTATAGTTTCCTCTCTAGGGGCAGCTAGGTGGCATAGTGGATAAAGCACTGGCCTTGGAGTCAGGAGTACCTGGGTTCAAATCCAGTCTCAGACACTTAATAATTACCTAGCTGTGTGGCCTTGGGCAAGCCACTTAACCCCATTTGCCTTGCAAAAACCTAAAAAAATAAAAAATAAAAAAGAATATAGTCTCCTCTCTAATTCACTCTTCACACAGACAGCAAAGGTATTTTCCTTAAGCACAGGCATAATGATTCCATTCTCTTATTTAATCAACTCCATTGTCTTCCTAACTGAATGCAATGCAAAATATAAACACTGCCCATTGTTTTGAATGCCCTTTGTAGTTTTGCTCCAATTATATTTGCTTTCAATTATAAATTTCAAATTCTAAAATCCAATAAAACTGCACTTCTTCACATATGAAAATGATCCATGTCCCTTTTTGTTATTACTTTCCTTAGGGAAATATGGATAATTATGATGATAATATCTTTCGTAAGAGCTTTCAACAAAAGTTCACCCAATTTGAAGGCAGAGGTAGGCTAACAGGAAAAAAATCCAAAGCAAAATCCAAGGAGAAACTATCCTTTCCATATTAGTTGTTTATAGACATGACAAATAATCTTAGTATCTCTGTTTCACCATCTGTAAATCCAAAATCCAAAAATTTGAATTGACTATCACTAGCCTGAAACCTTAAATTCACCTCACAAAACTCCTAAATTCTTTCACGATGCAGCTCAAGCATCATCATCTAGAAGATAATTTTCTCAGTCCCCCAACACCTACTGCCTTTTCACTCCTAACTTTATTTTTTTTAGGAATCATGTGTATATATACGTATATGTGCACATAGAGATAAAAATATTTTTCTGGGCATAAATGTACACAAACAAGCAAACACATACATGCAAAAATTCATTCTGCATAATGAATATATTTTGTGTATACTTTAAAAATCTATCTCAATCATTATAATATATTAAACTTTAATGCTTTCTATCAACATTTTTAATATATTTGAGATTCCTCCCCATTCCCACCTTTAATCTGTTTGGAGTAAATGTCTACAGTATTACCAGGAGATAGGGGAAGTCCTAGTGGGAAGACTTCTATAAGTCATTGACTTTGTTCCCCTTGGAAACTTTATGGGAAGGCATGGAAAATATTACATAGTTTGAGATAATATAAACATATTATGATATCTAACAGAAAAAGGAGAAATACATTTATGGAAGTAACATTCTAATGCAACAGAAGATATTAATATTTAAAACAATCTTGCAATTTAATTTTTTTATTTTTGCAAGGCAGTGGGGTTAAGTGATTTGCCCAAGGTCATACAGCTAGGTAATTATTAATTGTCTGAGGACAGATTTGAACTCAGGTCATCCGGACTCTGGGATTGGTGCTCTATCCAGTGTGCCACCAAACTGCCCCTAAAAATGTTTTAAAGATCAGTCCAGTGTTGTTCTTTTTAATAGTAAGTACACATGTCTCTTTTCATGAAAAAAAATCCATATCATCATAAGATCATTAGTTACAAAGATAATATTAATTTAATTGAAACCTAAAGAACCATTGATATAGCAAGGTTACTTGTAAAAAGAGTTATTGTGACAGTGTTGATTATTCTAGAAAACTAGTTTAGGATTTTTTTCCCAAAAATATAGTATAAGCCATTTTTTTTTTTTCTTTCTGGAAACCAGTCTTGAGTCTGCATGGAGGATAGCAGTAGGCTTTGGCTCTTTTCTCAGTGTTGTCATTGTCCAATGCTTTTATAAAGTATCCTCTTAGGGGAAAATCCAACTTTTGACTGTTCCCTTCATGAGCTGGTATTTGGCCAATCATTGCACAGAAGGTGGGCCTTTTAAAAAGGGTCATCCCATGATCCCTGGAAGCCTCCAAATCTAGTTGATCCTTTCCCCTGAGCAAGGGCTGGTTCCTACTATTCCATGGAAAGCATGTGGCAATGCAAACACATGGTTATACAATTGGGTCCAACAATTTGGATAAAGCCTCAGCTTTATCTAATCTGCTAATTAACTTTTTGACTTAATTGTGTGTTCACCCCTATCCTGTTTATTTAGCTGCAGCATGTGGTGATTGCTAATTAGGTATAACCTGTTGGCTTTTAGTCTTGGCATTCTTTATTAGTGTTAGTTTTCCTGTAATCTGGGGATTTACTTCTGTGCTGATAAATTGATCTTTTACCCTTCTGTGTGTTGATCCGTGTCCTTTTTTGTCATTACTTTCCCTAGGGAAATATGGATAATTATGCTGATCATACCTTTCATAAGAGCTTTCAACAAAAGTTCACCCAATTTGAAGGCAGAAGTAGGCTAACAGGAAAAAATCCAAAGCAAATCCTAGGAGAAACTATGCTTTCCATATTAGTTGTTTATAGACATGACAAATAATCTTAGTGTCTCTGTTTCACCATCTGTAAAACTTTTACTCAGTTTATAAGGATTTTAAAAGAATAAGGTAGAAAGTAGAGCTGAATGCACTTGGAAATTATTGAAAGAATCCAGTTAGTAAACAGATGTATTTAATTGACATAAAATAATTTCTCAATGGGTTGTGTGTGTGTGTGTGTGTGTGTGTGTGTCCTAAACTGCTTCTTACTATAATATATACCTGTTTGCCTTGGGGCAGACACTATTTGATCACTAGGTGTTTTAAACCTGCTTCAACATCACTGAAACTCCAGACATCCTATGAACTGCTTTGTCTTAATCTAAGATGAAGTTGGTATGTTTCTCACTCATTTTTAAGGAGGGTTACATAAATATCATGCTGCTTTTTACCTTATCCCTGTCCTGAAGATAAAGCATCTGTAGCTTTCCAAAAAAGAAGTTTCTTTGCAAATAAAGATCTACCATCTAGCAGTAGATTTTTATACTCTGCTTGAAATAAATCACATTAACATTTCTACTTACTATATGTATATAGCAGAATATATAGATATGGATACATACATATATTTATACATTTCATAGAAATGCTATAGCATAGCAAAGAAAAAATGTAGTTGGAAGTCTTGAACTAATGTTTCTCTGGAATTCATCAATTCGCTTTTTTTTAATCATTTATTGAAACTCCCCTGATAAAAAAAAAAAACTGTCTTCTGATACTTGTGTGTAACAATCAATATTGATCACATATCAGAAAATGAAAAGTGGAAATTATAATAGTTAAAAAGAATCTTTAGGAAGACCTTAGAAATGTTCTTAATAATCATTTTTTGTACTAAGCAATAATTGAGAATTTCATTATGACAATAATGCCCCAAAAGGTATCAGGAAGATTTGGATGTGACTGAACAATAAGCTACTTTTTATAAAATGCTATATTGCTTCTAGATGAATAGTATTTATTCACTTATTTTTCTGTTGAGAAGATTCTGGAGGTCTTCTGATAATTTTATTTACTTAGTTAAGTTATGTGAATAGCATTTTGGCTCGATTCCCCCCCTCCCCTTAAAGACAACATTAGGAAGTCAGTATCTTGGGAGAGAGGGTTTTGTTATCTGTTCCATCTTATGCAAGGAATATACTGCTACTAAAACCCTTAATAAAACTGCCAGTATGCTCTCTGCAGTAGGAGTATATAAGACAGCTTAATGGAAGGTCATCTGCTTAAATCATATTTGCAATGCAGAAGAACTAGTTACTATAGAGAGAACCAAAGGCAAACAGAGCTTGGCATTTAGAAGCACTTGCCAAACCTGATCTGTGAAAAAAAGAAACTATATCCTTGAGAAAGAGCAGGATCAACAATTTTTATTGCAGCCATTTAAACAATTTTCTATTAAGTGCTGTAGGAAACAAAGGACAATTATGTAAGGATATAACCAATCGTTATATATTATCTATTTTTTAGTAGTTTCTAGTACTAAAGTATGTTGAGATCCAACTTACAGTATTCTTATTAAAAACCAGGAATCACAGACTTAGAACTGTAAGAGACATTAGTGGTTACCTATTCAACTTCATTTTTCATTTGAAGAAATTAAGATACAGAGAGATGAAATTACTTAAAGGTACAGATTAGTAAGAAACATTATCAAAGAGGGAATTCAGATTACTTTCTATCCTGTACTATAGAAACTTAGCACATTTTAAGAATGGAATCATAACTTGAAAGAAATAGAAAGCATAAATTGCCCCAATTCAAGCATCAGATAACTTTATTCCCATTTCTGCAACACATGATTTTGGAGAAAAAAAATAAGGAAAACCAAACAATAGCAAGTCTATCTAGAGCTCTGAAAGATATAGAGTGAGTAATATCAAAGAAATATTTGTTCTATGTAGGCATGTTGTCAGATGAAGCTGTCTTGTAGGGGAAAACAAGGAATAGGGAAGAAAAGTCAATAACTGTCTCCAAAAGGTCAAAAGGCTTAAACAAAGCAATAGGAGTAGAGGGAGGGATGTGTTATCAGTAAGCATAAAGGTTCCCACTTAACTGGGCTAAGGGTTTGTATTCTTAGTCTTTCTAGTTTGAATCATAAAGGAAAACAGTACTTATCACATTAAGTCTAATCAATATTCAATATCCAGGAATATGAAAGGAAATGGCAAACCCCTCCAATTCATATGCCAAGAAAACTCCAAATGATGTCACAAAGAGTAGTCCATAACTGAATCTACAACAATGATGATGATGGTGACAACAATATGCATGTCAGAATGATTGCTATGGGCTTAAAAATTAACTAAAGCAAAACATCTTTATGTGGGCAAATTGCTTAATCTTTCAGTGTTCAATAATTTTAAAGCTCAATGAAAATATTTTCCTGAATGGGTAGGAGGAGCTTCCTCACTAGGAATTTGCTGTACTAATGACTTCTCAAGTCCAGTTCTTATCTCTAATCTATGATCATTTTTGAGTAAATGATTGTTGTTGCAGTATATCTAGAAGAGTAAGAAAACATCAAAAGCATTTCTTACTAATCTTAATGGGTGCTATACTATTAAAGATATTATACTTAGGAATGAATTGTAAAAAATATGATTATTCACTTCAAAAATTTTATATTCAAATGGCAGAACCACAGATGTATAGAAACATAAGTAAAACCTGCATCAGTAGAGAAATCTTGTGACATGACTAATATTTTCTGGCCCTGGGGGAAGCAGTAGCACCATGGGGGCAAGTCCGAGAGACAAGTGCACTGACTAGTCCTTAAATTCTCTGTGTTAAAGAAAAGTTGCCCTGACCTTTTTAGAGCTCTAAAGAGCACTGACTCTAATTCTTAACAAAATGTCTTTGACATCCTTGCAAATCGGGAAATTTTAGCAAAGTGGTTCTTAATTTTTTTAATTTCTGACTTCCTTTTTTTTAAGGTTTTTGCAAGGCAAACGGGGTTAAGTGGCTTTCCCAAGGCCATACAGCTAGGTAATTATTAAATGTCTGAGACCGGATTTGAACCCAGGTACTCCTGACTCCAGGGCCAGTGCTTTATCCACTATGCCACCTAGCGGCCCCTCTGAATTCCTTTTTGTAAAAATCATTAAATCATTTAAAAATCATTGAAGACTCCCCACCCTTAAAAAATTTTTTATTAATGTTGATTATATACACTGGCAATAGCTAAATTAGAAATTGAAATATTTTAGTATTATTATAAAAATAATTTTGATCTTGAGGATACCTGAAAAAATCTCAGGGACTGAAAAGAAATCACGAAAAATTCTTTCCAAATTGGTTTCTTGGAATAATTACTTTACCTGTTAATAAGTGACCACTTAAAACAATTTCATTTAGCCTTTTGGTTTTTTTTTTAATAGAAGGACATTTTTCTCACCTGCTGAGTTGATTTCTATAGCATCAATTGCTTGTCACTGCAGAAGGGTTTCTGAACTGAATAACCAGTTACTGAGAGATCATACACTGAAACAGAGAAGCCATAAAGTATAGTTAAAAGAGTAGTTGTTTTTTCAGTCTGAGTAGCATTTTCTTGGAGATGTAATGGTAACCACCATTGACTCTGAGATTTCTTTTAGCTTTAGACGGATGATCCCATAAGTCTTTAATTTTTTCTAGATCTAGAGCTAAAAATCTAATGAGTCTTATGCTATATAAATACCTAATATGTGTTAAGGTTACAACTAAATATCAAATGATTCATGGAATCAGGAAGGGAAAGGGATAGTGAGAAGTTGCAAGGTGTTTGGGGAATCAAACCACAGTAGTTTTTCAGGGAAGTTTGGATTACAGGACCTTGATTACATTTATTTCACAAAATCATAGTAAGTTTTTATATTTCATTAGCATCTTATCATCCTAAAACCTTTCTGGTTTAGTTTAGACATGAGGTTGTTAAGACCACCATTAATCTATGCACCCATAGGAGAAAATTATATGAAAATAAAATGAGGCAACTAGGTGGCACAGTAGAACTTGAGTTCAACATTCCCTATTTATGTGACCCTTGAAAAGTCACATAACCAGTCCTAAAGTCAGTGTCTTCAATTATGAAATGGAGATTATAATAGTGATTTTCTCCTGCATTTTTGTTATAAGAATCAATTAGATACTATTTGTAAAGTGCTGAGAATACTAGTTGATACACAGTAGGAACTTAATATTTGCTCTATCTCTCTACTTCTTAAGGTAGGAAAAAAACCAAGAAATATTAAAGAGAGATTTATGGATATTTTAGACATATTTTATAGAGAAATATATGTTGTCTAGACTCTGAAATCTTCAAATAAGATTGCAGGGATGCTTTTGCATGAGGGAACATGTGCCATTGGAGACTAATTTAAGTAAATCTACTGAATATGGGTTATAGTACAGAGAATAGGTGGATTTATTTTCTGTTATAAAGAAATGGATGAGAAGGGAAGAAAGAATGGTATTGGGAGCCATAATAGTAGGACTGTATCCAAGCATTTGCATTTATGCCATTGAATGCTAGAAGATTTTTTTTTGTTCTTTTTGTTGCATTTTTTTTCCTGAGAAGAATGTTTTCATTTTATTATCAGAATAAGATAGGAAAAATTTGTATTTACTGTGGAGGGTAAGGAGAAATGGATTGTCTAGGTATGAGGAAAGTACAATTATCCATCTAAGCAGATATGTCTAATCCAAAGTATCCTGTATTTATTAAACCATACATAAAAAAGCATACCTTAAAAAGTCCAAGGATTGTGTACAAATTATACATAAATCCATAAAATTAGCTGTCTAATTAAAAGAGAAATACATACCTGAAATATTGAAAGTAAGCTCTCCTTTTCTAATCTGTAGGGAATTTTGGTTATAATAAATTCAGAGTAGTTCATGTCACCAATCCAGATAGGAATTTTTTGAAACTACTATTTTTGAAAACTATAGTTATATATATATTTTACGTGTATATATATTTTAGACAACTGGCCTTTTTTTTTGAGAGAGAGAGATACAGGGGATCAATTTATCAATCAATAAACATACTTGTTGCTTTCTACACATTGAGGAAGTTTCTGTAAACAAACAGACAGAAACTCCCTAAATAAGGGAGAGTCTCTAGAGAGATCTAAATTTTGAGATTCTTCTACATTCTTACTTAGGGAACCATTGTCTCTAGTTTAGGCTATTTATATTTCTAGTTATTACATATTAGGTGACATATTTAATGAAAAAAGTCAGAATAAGGTGGTTTACTTTAAAGAACAGAAATTAAATTACTATTTCCAGACAATTTGAAAATAAAATATTATGTTTGGGTTTTAAAATGTATACAGAAACAGCACAAGAGGGAAAGCAGTCTGGTGGTACTTACCCATAAAGCCAATCAATTAAAGAATCACCAAACCTATTAAATTAGAAATGTTTTGCTTAGGTTAATGCTGAGGAAGTCAGGTGATATAAAATCTTCAAAAGAATGACTTCAGGTAAGATTTAAAATTTCAGTTAATATTAATCTTCAAGATTGTTTTCTAATACTAAAGAGATACTGTCTGAATAATAGAGGTGGTAAGTAGTATTGAAACAAGTGCTTTTAGTCTTTTTTTGTATGTGTCATCTACCATGTTGGCAGTTAGGTGAAGATGAAAGAACTGTTCGTAAGAATTTAAATAATTGAAATAAAATATAAATTTTAATTAGAGATTTGTGAAAATCAAAACAGTTTTCTCCAGTACAAATTCTGGAAACTACTGAAATCTATCAATGATTTCTGTATTTAAACACCTTGCAGCATATTAAAAACATTTGAATTATAGGTAATATGGAATAGCAAGATTAAAAGAAAGATGTTAATCTGGACAAAGTAATCAAACTATTTTTTCTAGCTCCCTACTTTTTCATTCAGGAAATTCCCTTGAAAGAATAATGGGAGAGTATGCTCCAGGTATTAATGACTATTGGATAATTTATCAAATCCACAGAGAAACTCAGTCAATAATTTTTATGCTTCTTATTTTGTGTAATTTTGCACTGCATCTTTCACTTACTTATACTGCTAAATGGTGAGGAAGAATTGATGGCAAAATGTAATATTAAATTCTTACTTCAAGATGTCAGAGAACTTCAAGGATTTTAAGTAGGTGAATTTTCATTTTCAAGACCAATGTTCTTCTGCTAAAAGAAAAAAGAGAATGCGACAGAGAGAGAGAGAGAGAGAGAGAGAGAGAGAGAGAGAGAGAGAGAGAGAGAGAGAGAGATATTCATTGGAGCTTCTATACCCTTTGAATCTTTGGGAGTTGTCCAGAAGGGGCAATACTAAGTAGATAATTACTGAATTTGAATGATTGCTTTTCCAGTTATGGAACCTATTTTATTTGAGTGAATGTAGTTAGTGAATTAGTTCTTTTCTAAATCACTTGAATGAAGAATGAAAATGAACAGGAATGAAAGGGAGGTCATCTTAGTTGCAGTGTTTGGAGGAAAAGTTTGAAACCTATTTAACAAAAAAAACTATTTTATGAAAAATAAGATAAAATGAGAGATCATTACTTGGCTCCAGAGTTGTCTGTTTATGAAGGGGGAAGGAGTGAATTCTGTGGCAATACAATTGAATCTGTTGAAGAAGAAATTATTAATGATATATCCAGAGTGCAGTCATAATAATTATTCAAGGAAATCTTGAATTTTGCCTTTAGCGGGTTCAATCTCCATATTGGGGAAACATCTTTGGAAGATATAAAGAAGGCTAAAAGACATTATTACTTTTTATTAATAGATCATGACTAAATCTCTAAGATTGTAAGTGACAGAGAACATGATCACTTGCATTGGTAGAGGGAATTTTCTCAATCTAAGAATTTCCCTTGCAGTGAAATAATAGGTATAGTCCCTTTCCCTATTCCATGGCTGAAAGAGATGTGAGACAGTAAGCCTCATCTTAATGAAAATTCAACGTGAAATGGTTGCATATCCCAATTTGGACAGAGGCAGGGTTTTGTAGTGAGATTCCTTAAAATCTGGCCAAAACTATACATATATACCAAAATCTCACACCTATTATATTAAGATAAAGCCTAAATGGGTACAGGATTTAGACAAAAAAGGGTGATTCCATAAGCCAATTAAGAGAACAAAGAATAGTCTTATATGTCCGATCTATAGAATGGGGAGAAATTTATAAGGAAACAAGAGAAAGTGAACATTATAAAGTGCAAAATGGATAATTGCATCTACATTAAATTATAAAGTTTTTACAAAAACAAAACCAATGCAAACAAGTTTAGAAGGCATGCAGAAAACTGGGAAATGATATTCATAACTAGTCTTGGTGATAAAGGACTCATGCTAAAATATGGAGTGACCTGGGTCAAATTTGTAAAGATGAAAGCCATTCTCCAATTGATAAATGGTCAAAGGATATGAAGAGACAGTTTTCAAATGAAGAAATTAAAATTATAGTAAAATTTAAAAAAAAAAACCTACTTCATATCATTGTAGATTGGAGAAATTCAAATTAAAACAACTCCAAGGTGCCACCTCACACCTATTAGAGTGAATAAAATGACAAAAAAGAAAATTGATCAATGTTATGGAATTCTTTAGTTCTGTAAGAAACCTTGAGTGTGTGGACTTCAGAAAATCCATGGAAGACTTGTAGAAACTGAAGTAGGCTGATGTGAGCATAGCTTGGAGAACAACATGCACAATAATGGCAACATTTTGAAATGATCAGCTGATGGAATCAATTCCTCTTAGTTCAATAATAAAGGACAAACCAGAGAAACTTGTTATGGAACATGCCATCCATATCCAAGAAACACTAAAACTACAATAAAAACAATACTATGGAACCTGAAACAAAGCAATGTGCTTTCACTTTAAATTTTTCTTAAAACTTTGCTTCTTTCTCATTCCCCCTCCCAGTTCTAATTCCTCTTTCATAACATGACTAATATAGGAATCTGCTACATACATTTATACATGTTCAACATATCAGATTTTTTTGTGGCCATGTGGAGGGGGAAGGGGGGAAGGAAGTGAGACTGGAAAAAAATGTGGAACTGAAAAGCTTGCAAAAAAAAAGATGAATATTGATGAATACTCTTTGCATGAAATTAGAAAATAAAATAAAAGGGAAACAAAAAACAAGCAAAATATCAACTTGTGGAACTAGGTTATTCCAAATGCAACTACCACTGAAATTATGTAATAGAAAATAGATGGACAAAAAAAAAGAGAAACTTTCCTTCAAATCTTGATTATTTAGTTTTTAATAATATTTGCCGGACTTCTGGCCAAGATGGCAGAGGAAGACGGATACTTTTCTAAGGTCTCCTGATCTTCCCTCATATATAATAAATTAAAAGAAATTTGATCGGCAAATCCAAGCAAAGGAAGCTAAAAGAAGAAAATTAATGAACAAGATCTGTCCTAAGGGATCATGGATGAGCCAGGACAGAAAGCAGAGAGCCAGCAGGGGTGGGGTGAGAGCTGGACTAACCTAGTATCAGTTGCAGAGGCATTGACTGTGGGAGCTGAGGTCCGAGAGCCAACTACTGCATGGAGGCTTTGGTTGCGGGACTGAAGGTCTGTGGTGCTTTGTCAGGGTTGGAGGGAAAATTCCAGAGTGGAGAGAAATTTAACAAGCCATTATTGAACTCCTGAAGAAAAAAATCTCCAGGGCCAGAAGGATTTACAAGTGAATTCTATCAAACATTTAAGGAACAATTGGTTCCAATTCTATATAAACTCTTTCAAAGAATAGGTGAAGCCAGAACTCTGCCTAACTTGCTATCACACCAATATGAAGCTGATAGCTAAACCAGGAAGAGTTGAAATAGAAAGAAAATTATAGACCTAACTCCCTGATAAATATAAATGCAAAAAAACTTAAATAAAATCTTAGCAACAAGTTATCACTAGGATAATACAATATGACCAAGTAAGATTTATCCCAGGATTGCAGGTTCAATAATAGGAGAATTGTTAGTATAATTAATTATATCAATAAGAAAGCTATCAGAAATCATATGATTATATGAATAGATGCTGAAAAAGTTTTTGACATAATACAGCACCCATTCCTTCTAAAAACACTAGAGAGCATAGGAATAAATGAATTGTTCCTTAGAATAATAAACAGTATCTCTCTGAAACCATCAACAAGCACTATATGCAATGGGGATAGGTTAGAGGCATTTCCTATAAGATCAGGGGTGAAACAAGGATGCCCATTATCACCACTACTATTCAATATTGTATTAGAAATATTAGGCTCAGCAATAAGAGAAGAAAAAGAAATTGAAGGAATTAGAATTGGGAAGGAAGAGACAAAGCTCTCACTCTGCAGATGACATGACAGTATACCTAGAAAATACCAAAATATCTTCTAAAAAAAAGTACTAGAAATAATTAGCAACTTTAGCAAATTCACAGGATATAAAACAAACTCTCATAAATACTCAATATTTATATGTATGACAAGCAAGATACAGCAGAAAGTGATAGAAAGAGAAATTCCATTCAAAGTAACAACTATTTGGGAGTCTACCTATCAAGGCAAACTCAGAAACTTGGAAAACAATTCCAAAACACCTCTCATACAAATAAAATCAGATTTAAATAACTGGGAAAACATCAATTGCTCATGGATAGGTCAAGCTAATATAATAAAAATGACAGTGCTACCTAAATTAAACTACTTATTTAGTGCCCTACCAATTAAAATTCAAAAAAAATTACTTCAATGAGCTAGAAAAAAATTGTAGTTAAATGCATACGAAGGAATAAAAAGTCAAGAATTTTCAGGGAATTAATGAAAAAGAGTGGAAAAGAAGGTGGCTTAGCCCTACCAGATCTAAAATTATATTATAAAGCAACAGTCATCAAAACTATCTGGTGCTGACACTATTGACTAAGAAATAGAGTGGTGGATCAGTGGAATAGACTAAGTGCATTAGCAGGACATGATCATAATAATCTTTTGATAAACCTAAACAATCCAGCTTTTGGGACAAAAACTCTCTTCGATAAAACTGTTGAGAAAATTGGAGGTTAGTACCACAGAAACTTGGATTAGACTAACACCTCACACCCTATATGAAGATAAGCTTAAAATGGATACATGATTTAGATAAAAAACAATATTATAAGGAAACTAGGAGATCAAGGAATAGTTTACATGTCATATCTTATGGAAAGGGAAGCAGTTTCTGACCAAGGAAGAGATGGAGAACACCACTAAAAACATTTTGATTACATTAAATTAAAAAGCTTTTGCACAGACAATACCACTGTAACCAAGATCAAAAGAAATGTAGTAAATTGGGAAACAAGTTTTACAACTAATATTTCTGACAAAGGACTCATTTCTATAATATATAGAGAACTGAGTCAATTTTTTTAAATTCAAGCCATTTCCCCAATTGACAAATGGTCAAGAGATATGCAAAGGCAATTTACAGAAGAGGAAATCAAAGCAACCCATAGTCACATGAAAAATTGCTCTAAATCACTATTTATTAGAGAAATCCAAATTAAAGCATCTCTGAGGTACCATTTTACACCTCTCAGACTGGCCAATATGACCAGAAAGGACAACCAGTGATGTTAGAAGGCATGTGGGAAATCTGGGACACTAATACATTGTTGGTGGAGCTGTGAACTCATCCAAACTTTTTGGAGAGCAATTTAGAATTAAGCCAAAAGGACAATAAAAATGTGCATACCCTTTGATCCAGCAATAATACTACTGGGTCTATTTCTTGAAGAGATTATGAAAAATGGTGAAAACATCACTTGTACAAAAATATTCATAGAAGCCCTGTTTGTGGTGGCACAGAATTGGAAATTGAGTGAATGTCCATCAATTGGGGAATGGCTGAACAAATTTTGGTATATGTATGTGATGGAACACTAATTTTTTTAGAAACCAAGAGGGATAGGAATTCAGGGAAGCCTGGAAGGATTTACTTGAGTTGATGTTGAGGGTGATGAGCAGAATTAAAAGAACACCGTACACCCAAACAGCAACATAGGAGTGTTGATCATCCTTAAAGGGCTTGCTCATTTCATCAGTGTAACAATCAGGCACAATTTTGGGATATTTGCAATGGAGAATGCTATTTGTATCCAGAGAAAGAATTATGGAGTTTGAACAAAGAGCAAAGTCTATTACCTTTAATTTAAAAAAAAAAAACATTTTCTTATGTATTTTTGCTATCACTTATATTTTATTTTTTTCTTAAGGATATGATTTCTCTCTCATCACATTGAACTTAGATCAATGTATTTCATGTACACAATATAAAGACTAACAGATTGCCTTTTGGGGGGGTGGAGATTGGGGGAAAATTATAAAATTCAAAATAAATAATTATATAAGAAAATGGTATTTGCCACATTGTAATAGTGGTGGGAGTAGTAATAGTACTAGTAATAGTAATAGAAGAGGTAGTAATGGTAGTAGTAATCATGGTTGTTGTTACTATCCAATCATGTCTGATTCTTCATGACCCCATCTAGGATTTTCTTGGGAAAGATACTAGAATGATTTACCATTTCTTTCTCTAGTTCATTTTATAAATGAGAACACTGAGGTAAAGAAGGTTAAATGATTTGCCCAAGGTCACAAAACTAGTAAATGTTTGAGAACAAATTTGAATTCAGGAAGAAAAGTTTTCCTGAATATAAGCCTACTGTTCTATCCATTGTGCCATCTGGCTGTCCCAATTTGTTGTTAGAGTTATTAAGTAAATGTTATAGTAAAAATAATTCCATCTTTCAAATGTGGAATTCTTTTTAGTCCATTCCAACCAAACTTGAACGTGAGATGATGCTCTAACATCAAGGTTCTAAATGTGAGCAAGTTTGTGTGAGTAAGAGAGAGAGATGTATTATTATTTGGGGGGGGGGGAAGGTGGGGTTTCCAAAGCAAGATTAAGTGACTTCCCCAAGGTCACACAACTAAGTAATTATTAAGTGTCTGAGGCCAAATTTGAACTCAGGTATCCCTTCTTATGATTGTACTTTTACCTATATTCCTAAGGGATGTGCAAAATTTCACTTTCTAGGTAGTGAAAATTAAGATGCCATTTCCCTCCAAGTTCACAAGATCCCTTCAAATGCATCCAAAATCCTCTGCTCAAGAAAACTTTCTCTATATGATCCTTCTCTTAGCATCTTGATATTCTTACACTTTTATTCAAAGTAAAAGATTTTCATATGCATTTTACATTGTCTTATCCAAATTATTTTCTTATGCTTAGCCCAAATTTTCTTGTAACCTCATTATTTCATAAAATGAGGTCTAGAAGGAGACTACCAATAAGGATATCCAGACATGGATAAAGGAAATGATTTACCAAAGTTTGAATGAATCTAAGATGCAATTTTCTTTTTATTTTTAGTTTTAATTCTATCCTATGAGACTGCACAGAATAAAGTGAAAGCTTCATAAAGAAATGCTCATGTATCCCCTAAACTGGGCTAGCTGTCAATAGATTGACATGTCATCCCTTAGAGGTATATGATTTGTTTAAATTTAGGCAATGAGAGATGAAATTAATAGTGGTCAAATTATTTAATCTTCCTAATCTTTGATTTCACTATCTATTAATTGATGGAATTAGAGTAGATGATCTTGAAGGTCCTTTCCAGATTTAATCTGCATTCCTAGGTCATTTAACAAGGCAACTATGGATTTTATTTCCATTGTTTATTCCAAGTGGGCTTCACACCATTTGGAATTTGAAATTTCTTTCAATACTCATTTGTAATAAAGTTCTATTTAATAACACAAGTTAGCAATAAGTTACGTATCTCAACTTTTATAGAATATAATAGAGAAAAAGAATGATTGATTAATTCATTTGCTTACTCTAGTTTAAGAAAAATCTTTGTTTTTTCAGAGAACTGAACTAGAAACATGATTTGGAGTTACTTCAAGGAGAAATTCCATAAAGTGGTAAATTAGTCAGTTTAGAAGGATGGTGATTTTGATTATATTCATCTTGAATATCAATATTAGAGTGCCATGCTCAAGGAAAATATGAGAAAAAGATAATCAATTTAAGTAATAAGGTTAAAATCATTAAATTCTTTGGAGTATTCAAGGATTTATATCAAGGAACAAAGCACATTGTCAATAACTTTGTGATGAGGCCAGAGGTATTAAAAAATAAGTTTCTTATTCATAAGACCTAGATACTGAAAGCATGCCAACTATTGCCTAGGTTCTATGATACTTTCTGAATATTACTAAACCCTGGCAATTGTAAAAAGATCTAGGATAGTGGATGCAGTCACCAAATGATTAATGGGAATTAAGATTTATAGCAGTAACACAGTCACTAAGCTAGCTTATGGGACTTTTGGTATCTTCTAGAAGGCAAATGGAATTAAGTCACGGGCATGGAAAATACATTTCCTTCCTTTTTTACATAGATCATGTTACTCATTTTTATACATTCTATTCATTCCAATGAATTTGTTTTATGTAACTATATGGAGAGATATAAGGATGTGTGCATATATATATGGATGAATATATATGTATCTATATACATAGATATGTATATTTATGTGTGCATGCATACACACATATATAAATTGTTGTTTTTGAAGACTAATGACATAACATGGTGATGTGTTAAATTGCATGTAAATTGGATTTAAGGAAAAGTAGAACCAAATTTCTTCCTATTATCTTTTCGAATCCTTGAATTCCAGTGGCATGAAAAACTCAGAGGGATGCAGTGGATGACCTTATTGTTCTTAATGTCTGACCAAGCTCTAAGTACTCCACTATGTCTGTGATTACCACCTTCATGGTCATTGGAAAAATTGTTCTCATCTACCCATTCCACCAGGAATTCTACTTGGGGTAGATACCCCCTTACTCATCAACAGGTGTGTGATCTATCAGTTACTCTCAACATAGTTTAGCCTATTTGTGGAGACAGTTTACCAAGGTGCAACTGCTACATATGGAACAGTTTAGTGGAGTTACAGGTGAAATTTGAGTGTGAAGAGAGCATTAAATGTGAATAAACAATTCTGAAAGGGGATCAGAAAGCTCTCACACCAGAGCTGCTAATCATCCTTAAATACCTATTCATATTATGTGTGTATATGTATGTATGTAGTAAGATACTGCAAATACCCACATGCCTACATTCATAGACTTCCTGAGAATGGATGAAAATGAGAAACTTCCATGATCTATCTAGCTATATGTACATAAATATAGAGAAGGGTAATATGTATGAGTGTGAGTTAAAAAACACAAGTCTGGAATTTTTCTTGAAATATTTTTCTCTTTTAATTTTAGCTGAATTTAATATCTAAGTAAAATTATTCCATTCAGTTAAAAAATATTTTAAAGGAAATAAATCATGCAGTAATATAAAATTGGCAGCTATTTTTCAGATATTTAAGCACCTGACTATTTCATTGGTTGTTTTATCCTTGGAATAGTTTTATGAGATATTTTAGAATCTTTAATCATAAGTAGGGAGACTTCTCTGTAAAATAGGAATTCCTTAATATGTTATACTTGAAGTAAGAACCTTTGGATCTTTGGTCCTTCAATCATTTTATATTCAATTTTCCCATGGAAATTTATATTCCTTTGTACACAGTAATAGTATGTATGCTAAACATGAAGAAAGATTCAACTTTTTTTTGAAATCATAGGTTACAACATTCTATTTCTTTTTTTTTTTTAGGTTTTTGCAAGGCAATGGGGTTAAGTGGCTTGCCCATGGCCACACAGCTAGGTCTGAGCCCGGATTTGAACTTGGGTCCTCCTGACTCCAGGGCTGGTGCTCTATCCAATGTGCCGCCTAGCACCCCAACATTCTATTTCTTAGAGGAGTTTGGGGAAATAAATAATATCTGATAAGACAGTAGCTTCATAGAAATTTACTTGTTAGACTGTATAGTCAATACTGTCTGAGGTTTTGTGTTAACCTTGATACCTTCTCTTTACAAGCTCTTTATATACTTATCAGCAGTGCTCTTGGGGAAAACAATACTACTCGTATTCCTGAGATGAATATTGATTGTGATAATTAGTTAATCCTTTTGAAAATAGGAAATAAGGGGTTTTTTTTCAGTAAATTAAGGTTTTAATTTTCCTGAAGTCGGTATAATTGTTAACCATTGAAGCAATCATATTAGGAAAGTGTTTACTAAGCTTCATGTAATTTTGTTCTATCCCAAAACTTAAGTGATCAGAGAAATGATAAATGTAGTTGATATCATATTTAAAGTAAACATTTCTCTAATTATTGTACTTTCTTTCTAACTGGGGGCATAATACTTCCACATACAAAATTATTATGACTATAGACTATATTTTAGAAATCTACTATATAGAGAAGAGTTGCTGTTAATGAAAATTGTCTTTATTCTGTTTCCTCTCCACAAACAAATCATGCAAGTATAATATTTCTTCTAATTCATTCTTACATTTCTTATTGCCAATAATATTCCATTAGAGTAATTAATATAATTTTTTGTCATCCAATTGACAAACAACTTCTTTCCTTCTAATTCTTTGCAACAACAAAAATTACTGCATTAAATATTTATGAAGAAAAGGGACTTTTGATTTGTCTTTGACAACCTGGACTTGTTGTTAAAAAGTTGTATATAGGGTATTTATAGATTAACCATTTTTTAGTATTGTTCCAAACTGTTTTTTAGAAGAGTAGAATCAATCATGAACCCCATTAGAGTGTATTTATATCAGAGGAATGATCCAAGATGATGTAGCAGAGCAATCCAGCTGAGCTCTCTAAACAATTCCCTTAAATAATGTTAACCCTATACATCAAATCAAATTTATGAACAGCAGAGCCCACAGAAGGCAGAGATGAGACATTTTTCCAGTTCCAGAAAACTCAGTAAATTGGAAGAGGTCTGTTTGGTGACAGGAGAGTTGACGTATAGTAGCAACATAATCTGTGTTAGACCTTGGAAGCAAATGAGAAAGCTGAAGCGGTAATTTTGGGAGTTCTCAGTCCAGAAAGAGTAAGTGAGTGGGATAAAGTCTTATATTTCTTCAGTAGAATATTATAGATAGTTAACTATGTGCCCCTCCTCCAGTGACAAAGCAACTTCTGGGATATTGGTGAAGAATCAACAGAACCCATCTTAACTGTTGAAGTCCAGATAACCATTCAATTACTAGGGCTCTAAGGATAATCTGGTTTCAGTCTGAATTATATGCTCTTTTGGGGGGATCAAGTTAAGATAAATGTGATTCTTGGGTCTTTTGCTTTTGCCTCAGTCTCTCTCTCTCTCTACTTGACTGAGGTCTGTTCTTTGAGAAATGAATAAAACTTTCTTTTCATACCTTGAGAGATCTCCAAAATTTATTTAAGTGGCACTCATTCCACACATAAGTACATGGGAAAATTGACCAAAAAGATATTACAGGGTGATCCTTTTGTGGTACTGGGCACAAGAGTAGGCAGAGTTTGGCCACTCTTTTTGCCATACACAGTTCTAAGTTGCACATCCAGAAGAGAGTGAAGACCCTGTATACCTAGAGAGCAAGGAATTCAATTACAGCTCCAAGACAAATTGTATTACAGCTTGCATCTGCAGGGAGCAGGAGTCCTTTCTGAGTAAAGACCAGAGGATAAAACAGGAGAGATGTGACCACACCCCTCCCCAGATCACACCATCTAAGAAGCATTGAAAACTTAAAAACTTCTCAAAACTTTCTATGAAAACATTGGGGTGGAAACGTTTGAAGCTTGGTACAGTGCTCTGTTTCCTTTATTGATTAAAAAGGACAAAACTTTATCAATAATCTATCATAGATCTTAACTTCTATTTAGGCAGACATAAATATAATATTTAATCTTCAAGAACAAAATGAGAGAACAATTTAAATTCAATTGAGAGTTTAACCTTTATATGTGGATTTTTTTTTGAAGAGATACAAAATTTAAGTTAAAAGTCTAGAAATAGTCTGGAAAAATGAGTAAACAACAAAAAAGAAACTGATCCTAAAAGGCTACAACAGATAAGATCAAGCAAAAAACTCAGAAGACAACAATAAAAAAATGTAGAGGGTCAACTCCTGGGAGTGATTTACACATATCCTTGGTGACCTTTTCCATCAAAAATGTTTGTATTATTGCTTATTGTATGGATTTGTTGGCTCTCCAGTGAACCCTGATTTGGGATTATCTGTGGCTCTGGAGGTGGGTATAAAGAATTTTCTGATAGAGAAGTATGCAGATTTCTAAGAACAAATATTGTGACTTTATCCAGGAAATTGTGAAAATGGGTGTTCTTTAACCAGTCAGTCCTGCGATAAGTTTTTGTTATAAAATGTCTGAGTTTTCAAAAATAAATTTGGTACATTCTTACATCCCAACCTTACATGTTTGGGTATGTTTCTACTTGACCTGACTCTTGTAAGTTCATGTCCAGACCCATACCAGAGCTTTCACGGGCAGTAAGAAAACAGTTATAAGTTAAACCCTTAGAAGATACAAACCTTGGAAGAGTTCCTTGAAGAACTAAAGAAAGCAAAAATAATTAAATAAATAAACAAACAAACATATATATATATATATATAAACAAATGTATAAATAAATATGTAAATAAATAAATAAAAGTAGTTGTCCATGTGGAAAAATTAGAAAAATAATTGAAAGTGATGAAAGAATATTATGTTAAAAATTTTTCATGAATAAGTTAAGCTAACATAATAAATATAACAATTCTACCTAAATTAAATTACTAATTGAGTGTCATACCAATCAAACTACCAAAAACTATTTTACAGAGCCAGTAAAAATAATAACAAAATTTATCTGAAAGAACAAAAGATTAAGACTAGCTAGGGAATTAATGAAAAAAATTGCAAATGAAGATGGTCTACCTTTACCAGACCTAAAACTATATTATGAAGCAGCAGTTATCAATACTGTCTGTTACAGGCTAAGACATAAAATAGTAAATAAATGGAATAGATTAGGTATAAAAGAAACAGCAGTAAAAGATTCCAGTCATCTAGATTTGGATAAACTCAAAAACTGCAGTTTCTGAGATAAGAGTTTACTATTTGAAAAAAAAAAAAACTGCTAGTAGAACTTGGAAAAATAGTAGGGCAGAAACTAGACAAAGATCAACATCTCACACCCTATACCAAGGTTAGGCCAATATTGTACAGGATATAGACACAAAAGATGATACCATCAGATCCATGGAATGTGGAGAATTTGTGACTAAACAGAGATAGGGAACATTATTAATTGCAAAATGGGTCATTTCAACTACATTAAATTTACAAGCTCTTACACAAACAAAACCAATGTAACAAAGCTTAGAAAACCGGGAAACAATTTTCACAGCTAGTATTTCTGATAAAGGGCTCATTTCTAAACTATATAGACAGCTGAGTCAAATTTTTAAGAATGCAAGTTCAATTGATAAATGATTAAAGGATGTGCAAAGGCAGTTTTCAGATGAAAAATTAAAGGTATAGGGAGTCACGAAAAAATGAAAATTAGTACAACTCTGAGATATCTCACATCTATCAGATTGTCAAAAATGACAAATAAGGAAAATCATTCTTGAGAGGATGAACACTGGGACACTAATGCACTTTTAATGGAGTTGTGAACTCTCCAATCATTCCAGAGAGTAAATTAGATTATACTCAAAGGGAGATTAAACTGTACATTCCTTTTGATCCAGCAATATCACTCCTAGGTCTGTATCCCAAACAAATCATAAAAAAGAGGAAAAGCACCACATGGACAAAAATATTTATAGCAGTTCTTTTTGCAGTGGTAACAAATTTGAAAATGAGAAGATACCCATTAATTGGAGAATGGATAAACAAGCTATCATATATGAATGTGATGAAGTGCTACTGTTTTGTAGGAATTCATGAGTAGGTGACTTTAGAAAAGCCTGGAAAGACTTGTATGAACCGATTCTGAGTGAAGTGAGCAGAACCAGGAGAACATTGTACACATTAACAGGAACACTGTGAGATGATCAACTGTGTTGGACACAACTCCTCTCAGTAGTTCAGTGATCAAGGACAATCCTGAGAGATCAGTTTTGGAAAATGCAATCCACATCCAGGAAAACAAACAAACATCTATATAGCCTAAATGCAGAGCAAAGCTGAGTTCACTTTTTAAATTTTCTTTTATGATTTTTTCTTTCTCATGGTTCCTCCCCCCCATTAATTCTGATTCCTCTTTCACAATATGACTAATATGTAACTATATTAGACATGATTGTACATGTCCACCCTATATTGGATTGTTCATTGCTATGGTGATGGGAGAGGGAAGAAGTAGGAAAAAGGTAGAAATCAAAGGCTTGCAAAGGGATGAATATTGAAATATAATTTTTCATGTAATTAGAAAAAATAATTCAATTTTTAAAAGAAAGAAAATTATGAAAAAGAGAATTAGCAATTTTGTAAAAAATAGAATCAGAATTAATGAAGAAAATTAGAATTTGTTAGGAAGAATCAAAGTGGCAGTTTAAAGGGAACAGCTCAGCTAAATTCTCTCAACATTCCCTGCAAAAATTTAAAACTAATGCCTAAAATCAAATTTTGTTGTGATGAAGTTAACAAAAGTTCAGCATGGAAGATTTTTCCAGGCTAAGACAACTTGGGGAGGTCAATAGGAGAAGTCTATAACACTATGAAGGAGGCTGATCTAGAGTACTAACTGCAACATTACCAGTGACAAGCTTTAGAGGTAACTGTAACTGTTGTAGCAGAAGTTTTGCATGCTCTCAATCCAGAGATGGTAAAAGTGTCAGAGAAATAGTCTCAAGAGATTACAAGGACCTTTTGCTGGCACTGAGTGAAACTAGTGACTGGCAACTCTATTGACTATATGTAGTTCTAGGTCACAGCTCCAGAGTATTTCCTTCTAATTTAATTTGCATTCATTTTATCCATGAAAAACTTTTTCATTTTTGTTGTTTAAGGAATCATCTTCTATTGTGTAAGGTATCACTCTTTTTTATCTCCATCTTTAGGAGTTATTTCTGTTATATTTAGTCATGTATCTAATTGCAATTTATTATAATGTATTGCAAAAAGTAGTTTAATACTTCTAAGTTTTTCTAGTACTTTTTGTCACATTGGAAGTTTTTACTCTGGCAATTCATAGGTTTATCAAAGACTAGGTTTCTATACTCATTTTAGGATGGGGGAGGTCTTTCTTACCTAGTACATTACATTTATCATTTCCCCCAATTTTTATTTAGTAAATAATATTTCAATGGTATTTCATGGCATAACTGGTCTAAGATTTGGTAAAGATTTGCATTTTCATTCTCATTTTTAAATTATTTCCTTTGAGATTATTGGCAATTCTTTAAGTTTAATTAAAAGATAAAGAAAAATTAAATATCATTAAGCTGGATGTAAGCTATAGATGAGGAAGAGTATTCTGGAAATAAATATTTTTAACTATGGATGTTTGAGATAGTTTTTATTTTGCTGACCATGCTATCTATATCTTTAAAAGTAAATTTGTCATATAACTGAATGGGATGTTTAAGAAGCTATTTAGATCAGAGAATATGTAAGCTTGAGAAAGTTTTTGATAAAAAGAAGTATTTTATCACGTAATTTAAGAAGTATATCTGTGTGTGTGTTTTGTGAGTGTTTGTGTGTGTGTGTGTGTGTGTGTATTTGTGAACAAAAACTCCTCACAATATACCTAAAAATTATTTGGCTCCTATTCCCTTCTAAAATTTGATTAAATGAAACCAAAAACAAAATAACCTGAAGGGGCAACTAGCTGGCACAGTGGATAGAGCACCAGTCCTGGAGCCAAGTGGATCTGATTTCAAATTCTTGCTTAGATATCTAATAATTACCTAGTTATGTGACCTTGGGTAAGTCATTTAACCCTTTTGCCTTGAAGACCACAAAAATAAATAAGTAAATAAAATCGCTTAAATGACTTGATAATGTATTGGTATTTAACAATTACATGTTTATAATGCTCAAGGTAAACTTTGGATATTTCTTATATGTTTATTCTCTGTCGGTGCCAATCAAAATTTTTGTCTGCAAGATTGCCTATCCTTTTTCTGTTTTTCTATGATGCTAAAAAAGATACAAAGTTGTTAAAAGATGAAAAAAATATTTTAAGGTGTATCAACCAGATTTTACTCCAGAGTTGGAAGGAAAAGGCATTCCCTATGCCAAAAGAGTCCTTTTGAACTTTCATAAAATGCCTTATCTCTTCAGCCAGCTCCATTTCATTAATGTGCTTGGGGTTCATGTTCATGCTGTTTGTTTACATGTTCTACAAGGTACCTCTGACTGTCATTTTGATAGTCATCTTGACTTTCTTGACAGAAACAAAAACATACCTTGAATCCTTGAATGTCTCTGAAGCAGACTTTTGAATATAGCTCAGTGCAGAGCTTTCTTGTCATTATTCAAAGGCACAACTTACTCAAGTGCTCACCACCAAGTCCTTGGCACTGTCAAATATTTTGACATAAGGAAGGGATATAATTTTATCAGGGGGAATGTCATTAAGGAAGATTTATTACCATCTGATTTGCTATTGATACCCCCTTATCACTAGAAGACCTTTCCTCATCCTTTGTAGCTGAAACCTCCTATGTATTTTTTCTCCATCAACAGAATATGATGGTATTCCACTTCTAGGAGCCAATATGGTAGAATAAGTAATAAGTCACTGCAACTGTCCCTTGTTTATCTCCTAGCAACTACAAAATAGCACTTTAAATAAAATTATGGAACAGTAGAACCTCAGGTTGAAACAATATTTCAGCTCAGGAAATTTAGAAGAACAATGGTAAAAGATCATCTCACCTTGATAAAAGGGGAGCAGGGCACATGACAGAACTAAGACATGAAACACCCCAGAAAACCAGGAACAAGTTCCACTCTGACAAACTAACAGGGATCCAGAGATTCATTCTGATGGTGAGACAAACATCAATGACAGGATTCCACTTGCCTTAGTTTAGCTCCTAGAACCACCACGTGCTTCAGCATAACCCCAAGCAAATAGGCATCTTCCAAAAGCTAGTCTACTTCATGGTTCAATGTACTTTAAAGGAAATGCAGAATGTCCAGACTGAATCTCAACACATAACAGAAATAAATCCCAGCTCAATACAAGTAAGCTGTCAGTTCCCTATGAACTCCAAAAGCAAGAACCATCCCTTACCCCAGTCTCTTAGATCAATGCAAGACATGAGGAACTCTTTGGACTACCAGGGACACCTCATAATAACAGCAGGTAGATAGCCAGGACCGGTAGCCACTAGCACAAGAAACCTAAGACAGTGCCCTTTCCACCTTGGGAACAGAGTTCATTTTTTTTTTCAAATAAAGGACAAAATACAAAAAAAAAACCGAGGACAAAGCAAATAAAAAGAATATGGCCGAAGAAAGTTATAATGGTAACTGGGAAGACTAAGACACAAACTCAAAAGAAGACAATCACTTCAAAACACCTATGGACAAAACCCCAAAGAAAAATCTTAAGTGGTTTCAAGTCCAGAAAAACCTCATGGAAGAGTCCCAAAAGATTTTAAAAAATCATCTAAAGGGGCTTCTAGGTGTCACAGTGGATAGAACACCAGCCCTGGAGTCAGGAAGACCCTGAATTCAAATCTGGCCTCAGACAATTAATAATTACCTAGCTGTGTGACCTTGAGCAAGTCACTTAATTCCATAGCCTTTTAAATAAAAAACAAAACAAAGCAAAACAAAATATCATCTAAGGAAAACAAAATTCTATGAGAGAAGAAAATTCGAAAGAGTAAAAAATTCATTAAAAAGGAGAATCAAAGAAGTAGCTGTATGGTGCAGTGGATAAAGCACTAGCCCTGGAATCAGGAGGACCTGAGTTCAAATGTGGCCTCAGATACTTAATAATTTCTTAGCTGTGTGATCTTGGGAAAGTCATTTAACCCCACTGCCTTGAAAAAAAAGAAAATCAGTCAAATAGAAAAGGAGGTACAAAAGTCCACTGAAGAAAGCAATTCCTTAGAGACAAAACTTGGCAAAATAGAAATGAAAATGTTAAAGTTAATTTAAAAAAAAACTCCTTAAAAGTTAATGATGAAAAAAATGGACTATGAGACATCAAAACTCCATCAATTTCAATAGAATGAAGAAAAAGGAAAGAAAAATATTAAATACCTCATAGGAAAAGAAAATGAGCTGGAAATAGATCCAGGAGAGATAATGTCATATTCATTGTACTACTTGAATGCCATACCAAAAGAATGACTTTGGCAGCATTCTCCAAGAAATTAAGAAAAAATGCCCTGATATCCTGGAATCAGAAGGCAAAATAGGAACTGAAAGAATACACTGTTCACTTCAGAAAAGTAATGCCAAAATAAAAACCCTAATGAGCATGTTAGTCAAATTTCCTAACAATAAAGTCAAAGAAAAAAATACTACAAGTGAGTAGAAAGAAACAATTCAAATATTGAGGAGCCATAATAAGGATAACAGAGAACATAGCAATTGTAATATATAGGATTAGAGATCATGGAACTTGATATTCTGGAAAGCCAAAGAGTTAAGACTAAAACCATTAATCAATTACCCAGCAAAATTAAGCATAATACATCAAGGGGGAAATGATAACTTAATGAAGTAGAAGGACTTCAAATTTTCATTAGAGAAAACCAGATCCAACCAAAAATTTGACCTCTTATATGAATCCCCCCAAAAAAATAAACAGGTAAAAATGCAAAGAAAATATAAGAGATTCAATGGAGTTAAACTGTTTGCCTCCATATACAGGAATCTGGTACTTTTTTTTTAGGGTTTTTTGCAAGGCAATGGGGTTAAGTGACTTTCCCAAGGCCACACAGCTAAGTAATTATTAAGTGTCTGAGGTTGGATTTGAACTCAGGTATTCCTGACTCCAGGGCCAGTGCTCTATCAACTGCACCACCTAGCAGCCCCTGGAATCTGGTACTTTTAATACAACTAGAAGGAATATATATTATAGACGGTAAATAGGAAATTATATAAAAATAAATTAATGTTTGAGAAAGAGGTGTACAATGGGTGCAGAATAGAGAGATAGAATGGGGTAAATTTACATGAAGAAGTGTGAAAGACATTACAGTGGAGAGGAAGATGGAAGGGTAGCAGACCTTAAACCTTATTCTCATTGATATTGGCAAAAAAAAAGGGAATAATTTACAAAATAGTTGATAAGGAAGTCAATATTACTCTACAAGGAAGTATACCAGGAAGAAATTAAAGTTGAAGTGTATGGGGACTAATAGAAAGAAGGACTGGTCATAGGAGGAGGTAGAAAGAAGTAAAACACTAGAGAAGAAAAAAAACAGGGTGAAAGAAGAGGGAGGATAAACAGAAAGAAGAATAGGATAGAGGGGAAATACACAGGTAAAAAAATCAGTGTGGTAGGTATGAGTTGGTATCTCTTGTTTTAACTTTCATTGCTCAAATCAATAATAATTTGGAGCACTTTTTTCATGATGAGATGCCTTTAATATCTTTTTTTCACTATGAATGCTATTTTATTTTATTTTTTCAATTACATTCAAGGACAGTTTTCAACATTCATGTTTTTGTAAGCTTTTGAGTTCCACATTTTTCTACTTACCTCCTTTCCCTCCCCTCTTCCCCTGACAGTGAGTAATCTGAAATAAGTTATACATGAATAGACCTGTTCAATATATTTCAATATTAATCATTCTGTGAAAGAAGAATGAAAACTAAAGAGAAAACATGAGAAAAATTAATTAAAATTAATTAATTAATTAATTAATTAAAATAATCATTAAATTAAATTAATTAAAATAATCTTTAAAAAGTGAAAATAGTATATTTTGATCTAAATTGAGATTCTACTTTTTGTATGGATGTAGATATTATTTTCCATTATAAGCCTTTTAAAATTATCCTTGATCACTGAGCTGCTAAGAGGAGCTAAATCCTTCACAGTCAATGATCAGAGAATGCTGCTGTCAATATGCACAGTGTTCTCCTGGCTCTCACTTAACTAAGCATCAATTCATAAAAGTATTTCAAGATTTTTCTAAAGTAGGGGCGGCTAGGTGGCACAGTGGATAGAGCACCCACCCTGGAGTCAGGAGTACCTGAGTTCAAATCCAGCCTCAGACACTTAATAATTACCTAGCTGTGTGGCCTTTGGCAAGCCACTTAACCCCATTGCCTTGCAAAAAAAAAGATTTTTCTAAACTAGGGACAGAGAGGTAGCATAGTTGGTAGAGCACCAGCCTTGGAATCAGAAGGACCTGAGTTCATAAGAGACCTCAGATACTTAATAATTACCTAGCTGTGTGACATTAGGCAAATCACTTAACTCTGTTGCCTCACAAAACCCAAATAAATAAATTTAAAAAAAGATTTTTCTAAAATCATTCACTCATGATTTCTTACAGAACTATAATATTCCATCACATTCAATTATGATTTTTTCAGCCATTCCCCAATTGATGGCCATCCCTTCCTTTTCTACTTCTTCTCCACTAATAAAAAGAGCTTCGATAAATATTTTTATACATGTAGGTCTTTCCCCCCTTTTTGTTATCTCTTTGGGGTTCAGATCCATTAATGATATTGTTCGATCAAAGAGTATGCATCGTTTTATTTCCCTTTGGTCATAGTTTCAAATTCCTGCCCAGAATGGTTGGATGAGTTCACAACTCCACCAACAGTGCATTAGTTTTTCCACATTTGCTCGATCTTGCTCATTTTAATTTTTTTTCATTTTAGTTAATCTAAGAAGTATGAAGTAGTACCTATGACTTGTTTTAATTTGCATTTCTCTAATCCATAAATCCATCTATAGAAAAAAAACAACAGAAATAATATTATGATTATCTCAATAGATGCTGAAAAAGCTTTTGACAAATTACAACACTCATTCCTATTAAAAACTCTAGGGAGCATAGGAATAAATGGTGTTTGCTTTAAATAATAAGCAGTATCCATATTAAAAACATCAGCAAGAATAATATGCAACGGGAATAAAGTAGAAGACTTCCTAATAAGATCACCACTCTTATTCAATATTGCTTATCCCAAAAAACTACAGACTTGAATTCATCAAAAAGTAGATTACTGGGGTAATTTATTACTATTTCTTTTACACCTAATTTTTTTTAAATGACTATAGATAACTTTCATTTTTTTATCTAAAAATTGCCTGTCCAAATCCTTTGACCATTAATCCATGGGGAATGACTTGTATTTTTATAAATCTGACTCATTAGTCTATGTTTTTAAGAAATTAAATCCTAAATTATTTCTCAGCTTTCTGTGTTCTTTCTGATTGTAATTGCATTGGTTTTGTATATGTAAAACCTTTTTTAATTTAATGTAATAAAACTATCCACTTTGCCTTTTATAATGTTTTCTATCTCTTGTTTGGATGTAAATGCATCTCTTCCATAGATCTGACAGCTAGACCATTTCTTCTTCTCCTAATGGATGTATGGTATCAATGGTATCATCTTTTATGTCAAAATCCTGTACCCATTTTGACTTTATGATGGTATATGTGTGAGATGATGGGTTATGAATAGTTTCTGCCATACTTTTTCCCGTTTCCCCAGAAGTTTTTCCTCACAATATGAATTCTTATCCTAAAAACTACAGACTTGGATTCATAAAAAGTAAATTACTGGGGTAATTTATTTTTTTTCCAGTGACAAACCCTTTTATTTTGTAGGAAGAAAACCTTCTGTGCAGAGAAGCTCAATTCATCCAGCTCAGGCCTGAATGTTACTTTTAGCACTAAAGGCCATGTAATAGACCACCATGCCAATCATTGTAGCCAGCACCTCTGTCGAGACCCAAGGCCCATTCCAGGCACCCCGATGATCCACATTGACTGTAAATAAGGGTCTGATGGCAAAGGCATCCTCATTGCTTCTCTGGACCTTTCTGAGAAGACTGTAGGATTCTTCATCAAAGAACTTGACTTCATAAGTTCCAGAACGGGCATTCTTGTGCTCCAAGCTCCAAGATACCTGATAACGTCCAACATCCTGGCTACGAGTCACTGGAAACTGTTTTCCATTAATATCAGCATAGAGAGCTCCATTCTGTGCTCCATTCTTGCACATTAGAGAGATCTCAACAATGAAAACAGTCTCTGTGGAAATGACTGCATCAGACGTAGTATAGTAGGAAGGAGTAATCACAGGATCAGTGCAGGGCTCAGCTGAGCAATCCGAGAGCGCGATGAGAAGAAACAGCAGGAGGAACCCAAATCGACGGGCAGAGCACGGGGTGGGTGACAGAAGGGGAGCCATTTCCTTACTCCAGCGAGGGTGGGAGAAAGAGGATAATTTATTACTATTTCTGTTATACCTAATTTATTTCATTTATCCACTATTCTGTCTTAGCCAGTACCAGATAGTTTTGATAGTTTTAGATCTGATAAAGGAAGGTCAGATTCTTATACTTTATTTTCATGAATTCTCTTCATCGTTTTTACCATTTGATTCTCCAGCTGAATTTTGTTATAAATTTTTAGCTCAATAAAATAACTTTTGGTTGTTTGATTGTTATGACCCACAAGTAATTTAATTTATATATAATTTTCATTTCTATTATATTAGCTTAGCAAACCTATTCACAACTGACATTTTCGGATTGTTTAGAACTAGCTTTATTGGTGTGAAAACTGTTCTGTAGTTGTGCTCATATAGTTTGTGGTTTTGTCTTAGCAGGACTTTCAGTCTATTGTTACTTTAAATGGACTTTCTTCTCTATCTCATTGCTGGGCTTTGTTGGTAATTTACAGTAATGTTGATGATTTATGTGAGTTCATTATATTTCCTATAAATTTGCTAAAATTGATAATTGTTTCCCTTTTTTTGATTTTCTATGATTCTCTAAGTATTCCATTATATCATCTACAAAGAGTGTGAGTTTTGTTTCTTCTTTGCCTATTCTAATTCTTCCAATTTATTTTTCTTCTCTTTTTGCTAAAGCTAACATTTTAATACAATATTGAATAAGAGTGGTGATCTTATTAGGAAGTCTTCTACCTTATTCCCATTACATATTATTCTTGCTGATGTTTTTAATATGGATCCTGCTTATTATTTAAAGAAAAGCACCATTTATTCCTATGCTCCCTAGAGTTTTTAATAGGAATGAGTGTTGTAATTTGTCAAAAGCTTTTTCAGCATCTATTGAGATAATCATATTATTTCTGATGTTTTTGTTATAGATATGTTCAATTATACTGATTGTTTTCCTAATATTGAACTATCCCTGCATTAAAAATATAAATCCTACCTGATCACAGTGTTATCCTAATGATAACTTGCTGTAATATATTTGCTAATATTTTGTCTAAAGTTTTTGCATCAATATTCATTAGGGAAATTGGCCTATATTACTGTTCTTTAAGAAACTATAAATGGTCAGAATCTGGAGAAGCATGGAATGACTTATGAGATTGGATGCTAAGCAAAAGGAATAGAGCTACACATTAACATCATTATGAGATAAGCAACCTTGATGGAAGAAATTCCTCCCGACAGTCCAGAGAGCTTGGACAACTGTATTTGACTGCTTATGGACTTATTATCCCCAACCAGAGGAAGGAAAACAGAACAAAACAAACCACATAGAAAGAAAAAAGCAACCCTTCCAAATCTGATGAATACTTTATAGAAATTATGTCTTATGTATCTCTTTCCCTTAATCCTAATTCTTCATGCCAAAAATTACTAATTTGTAAATATATTTAACAAAATAAGTATACAAAATGCTAAGCTGACTGCTCCCTACTGAGGGGAGCAAGGTGGAAGGGAGGGTGGAGGGAAATTTTTTAATTTGGAAATATGCACATACAAATGGATGAAAATAAATAAATAGAAAAAAGAATTTGATTTATAATTTTCTTTCTATGTTTTAACTATTTATGGTTACCATATTGATGTCATGGGAGGAATTCAGTAGAACTCCATCTTCTACTATTTTTTTCCAAATAGTTTATATCAAATTGGAATCAATTTTACTTACATTTTTGGATAAATTAACCCGGAAATTTTTCTTAGGGTGTTCATGTTTTAATTGTTCAATTTCTTTTTTTTTTAAATATGGATATTGAAGCACTTTATTTCCTCTTCTGTCTATCTAGGCAATTTATATTTTTTCAGTGTTTATCCATGTAATTTAGATGATCAGATTTATTGGTATTTATTGGATACAGTTGAGCAAAATGGATCTGAATTATTACTTTAATTTCCTCTTCATTAGTTATGAATTCACATTTTTCATTTTTGATATTAATTTGGATTTTTTCTTTCTTTTTTTAATCAAAGTTTATTCTAATGATTTTTATAAAACCAAATTTTAGTTATATTCATTAATTCAATTTTTTTCTTTCCATTTTTTTTCATTCCCCTTTTGATTTTAAGAATTACTAATTTGGTATTAGGGATTTTTAATTTGTTCTTTATCTACCATTTTTTAGTTGCATGTTCAAATCATTCATCTTTTACTTTATTTTATGTATTAAATGTAAGAATTAAAGATTCAAAATTTCCCCTAATATCTTGCATCCTAGAAATTTTGATATTTTGTCTCATTATTGTAATTGTGTTGAATGAAATTATTATTTCTATGATTTGTTGTTAAAACCACTAATTCTTTAAAATTAGGTTATTTAAATTTATATTAATTTTGTTCTTGGGTGTTTTCTTAATAGCAAGTAATTTTGATTGCATCATGATATGAAAAGGATGCATTTAATATTTTGCCTTTCTGCATTTACTTTGCTATTTTTATGCCCTAAAATCATGAGCATTTTTGTATGGGTGCCATGTATCACTGGAAAAAAAAGTATATTCATTTCTATTCCCCTTTACTTTTCCCCAGAGGTCAAAAATACATGACTTTTCCAAAATTCTATTCACCTCTATAACTTCTCTTGTTTATTTTATGGTTAGATTTGTCTAAATCTAAGAAAGGGAGGTTAGCAAAACTATATTTTTCTGTAATTCATTTAACTTCATTAAGAATTTGGATGCAATGTATGTTTAGTATTGATATTACTCCATTGTTCAGGGTACCTTTATAGAAAGATACACTATACTTATCTCCTAATCAGATTTAGTTTTGTTTTTGCTTTGTCTGAGATCAGAATTGCTACCCCTATTTTTTTAAACCACATTTGAAGCAAAGTATATATTATACTCCAGTTTTTTGCCTTTACTCTTTGTGTATCTCTCTGCTTCATTTGTGTTTCTTGTAAACAATATACTGTGGGATTCAGATTTTTTTAATAACTTCTGCTACCCACCTCCATTATTATGGGAGTATTTATGCCATTCACATTCATTGTTCTGTTTCCTCTTTATTGCCCTGCAACTTATTCCCTCAGTATATTGCTCCTCACCAGCACTTTGGCTTCTGATCACCACCTTCCTCAATTTACATGCTTTTCTCTCAGTCCCTTCTTCCCTTTTCCCCCTTTACCCTTCTAATTCCCTGTGGAAAAAAGTAAATAATGAAACCAAATTGAGTGTATATGTTATTCCCTTTTTGAGTTAAATTTGGTGAGAGTAAGATTCAAGCAATTCTCATCCTACTCTTTCCATATGCTTTGATATTTTTGTTTACACTTCTTCATATGATGTAATTTACTCTCATCTGCCTCTCCCTTCCTTCTTTTCCTTTTCTTTTTTTAGGTTTTTCTTTTTTGCAAGGTGATGGGGTTAAGTGGCTTGCCCAAGGCCACACGGCTAGGTAATTATTAAGTGTCTGAGCCCGTATTTGAACTCAGGTACTCCTGACTCCAGGGCAAGTGCTCTGTCCATTGCACCACCTAGCTGCCCCCTTTTCTTTTTTTTAAAGAAAGATTTTATTTTAAGTTTTACAATTTTTCCCCATTCTCGTTTCCCTCCCCTCACCCCCCACAGAAGGTATTATGTTAGTGTTTACATTTGTTCCATGTTATGCACTGATCTCATTTGAATGTGATGGAAAAGAAATCATATCCTTAAGGGAGAAAAATAATGTATGAGATAGTAAAATAACATAATAATATAATGCTTTTTTTCTAATTTGACAGTAATAGTCTTTGGTCTTTGTTCAAAGTCCATAATTCTTTCTCTGGACACAAATGGTATTCTCCATTTCAGGTAGCCCAAAATTGTCCCTTGGTTGTTGCATTGAAGGAATGAACAAGTACATCAGGGCTGATCATCACTCCCATGTTGCTGTTAGGGTGTACAATGTTTTTCTGGTTCTGCTCATCTTGCTCAGCATCAGTTCATGAAAATTTTACCAGGCTTCCCTGAATTCTCATCCCTCCTGGTTTCTAATAGAACAATAGTGTTCCATGACATACATATACCACAATTTGTTAAGGCATTCCCCAATTGAAGGACATTCACTTAATTTCCAATTTTTGGCCACCAGAAACAGGGCTGCTATAAATATTTCTGTACAAGCGATGTTTTTACCCTTTTTCATCATCTCTTCAGAGTATAGACCTGGTAGTGGTATTGCTGGGGTCAAAGGTAAGCATATTTTTGTAGTCCATTGGGCATAATCCCAAATTGCTCTCCAGAAAGGTTGGATGAGTTCACAGCTCCACCAACAATGTTTTAGTGGCCCAGATTTCCTGCATCCCTTCCAAAATTGTTATTGCCCTTTCTGGTCATATTGACCAGTCTGAGAAGTGTAAGGTGGTATCTCAGAAATACTTCAATTTGCATTTCTCTTATAAGTAATGATTTGGAGCAATTTTGCATATGACTGTGGATTGCTTTGATTTACTCAGCTGTGAATTGCCTTTGCATATCCTTTGACCATTTGTTTTGTGGGGAATGGCTTGTGTTTTTGAAGATTTGACTCAGTTCTCTGTATATTTTAGAAATGAGTGCTTTGTCAGAAATACTAGTTGCAAAAATTGTTTCCCAATTTACAACATTTCTTTTGATCTTGGTTACAGTGGTTTTGTCCATGCAAAAGCTTTTTAATTTAATGTAGTCAAAATTATTTAGTTTGTTTAGAATGATGTTCTCTATCTCTTCCTTGGTTATAAACTGTTTCACTTTCCATAGATCTGACAGGTAAACTACTCATTGATCTTTTAGGTTGCTAATGATATTGATTTTTATGTCTAAATCCTGTATCTATTTAGATCTTATCTTGCTATAGTGTGTGAGGTGTTGGTGTAATCACAGTTTCTTCCATACTAACTTCCAATTTTCCCAACAGTTTTTATTGAGGAGAGAGTTTTTATCCCAATAGCTGGACTCTTTGGGTTTATCAAACAGCAGATTACTATAATCATTTCCTGCTATTGCACCTAGTCTATCCCACTGATCCATGACTGTATTTCTTATCCAATACCAGAGAGTTTTGAGGATTGATGCTTTATAGTATACTTTTAGTTCTGGTAAGGCTAAGCCACTTTTTTTTTGCAGTTTTTTTCTTTGAATGCCTGAAAATTCTTGAATTTTATTGCTCCATATAAATTTACTTACAAATTTTTCTAACTCATTAAAGTGATGTTTTGGAATTTTGGTTGGTAAAGTGCTGAACAAGTAGTTTAGTTTTTGGTAGAAGTCAATTTTATTATATTAGCTCAACCTATCCATGAATAGTTGATGTTTACCCAGGTATTTAAATCTGATTTTATTTGTGTGGGAAGAGTTTTTTAATTGTTTACAAAAAGTTTTTGAGTCTGCCTTAGCAGGTAAACTCCCAGGTATTTTATTTTGTCTGAGGTTACTTTTAATGGGATTTCTCTTTCTAGCTCCTTCTTCTGTATCTTGCTAGTTATATATAGAAATGTTGAGGATTTCTGAGGGTTTATTTTATATCTTGCTACTCTGTTAAAGTTGCAAATTATTTCTAGAAGTTTTTTAGATGACTTTTTGGTAATCACTAGGTATACCATCATGTCATCCTCAAAGAGTGAGCTTTTTGTCTCCTTCACTTTTCTAATTTCTTCAATTTCTTTTTCTTCTCATTGCTGAGGATAATATTTCTAATACAATAGTGAATAGTAATGGTGATAATGGACATCCTTGTTTCACCCCTGATTCTACTGGGAATGCCTCAAGCCTTTCTTTGTTGTGTATAATGCTTGTTGATGGTTTCAGATAAATACTGCTTAGTATTCTAAGGAACAAACCATTTATTCCCACACTCTCTAGTGTTTTTATTAGGAATGGGTGTTGGATTTTATCAAAAGCTTTTTCATCATCTGATGATATAATCATATGGTTTCTTCTAGGTTTACTATTGATATAATTAATTATAGTGACAGTTTTCCTAATATTGAACCAACCCTGCATTCCTGGGAAATATCTTACTTAGTCATAATGTATTATCAAACTGATAACTTGTTTTACTCATCATGCTAAATTTTAATTAAGATTTTCGCATCTATATTTATCAGGGCGATAAGGCTATAATTTTCTTTCTCTGTTTTAACTCTTCCTGGTTTAGGTATCAGCACCATATTGGGGTCATAGAAAGAGTTAGGCAGAGTTCCATCTTCACCTATTTTTCCAAAGAGCTTATATAGAATTGGAACCAATTGTTCCTTAAACATTTGATAGAAGTCACTTGTGAATCCATCTGGCTCAGGAGATTTTTTCTTAGGGAGTTCCATGATGACTTGCTGAATTTCTTTTTCTGAGATAGAACTATTTAGACTTTTAAATTCCTATTCATTTAATCTGGGCAACTTTTAGTTTTGTAAATATTCATCCATTTCACTTCAATTGTCAAATATATTGGCATAGAGTTGGGTAAAATAATTCCAAATTATTACTTTAATTTCTTCTTCATTGGTGCTGAGTTCACCTTTTTCATTTATGATACTAGCAATTTGTTTTTCTTCATTCTTTTTTTAGTCCAATTAACCAGAAGTCTATCAATTTTATTGATTTTTCCACAAAACCAGCTCTTGGTTTTATTTATTAGTTCAATAGTTTTCTTGCTTTCAATTTTATTAATTTTTCCTTTAATTTTCAGAATTTCTAATTTAATATTTAATTGGGGGGTATTTTAATTTGTTCTTTGTCTAATTATTTTAGTTGCATATTTAGTTCATTGATTTCTTCTTTTTCTAATTTATTCATGTAAGCATTTCAAGGTATACTATATCCCCTGACACCTGCCTGGGTTTATCCCATAAGTTGCAGTATGTTGTATCATTATTGTCATTATCTAGGATGAAATAATTCTTTCTATAATTTGTTGCTTGATCCACTCATTCTTTAAAATGAGGTTATTTAGTTTTCAATTAGTTCTGGGTCTATATTTCCCTGCCCTAATATTGCATATATTGTTTACTGCATTATGATCTGAGAAAGATGTATTCACTATTTCTGCCTTTCTGCAATTGATCATTAGGTTTTTATGTCCTAGTACATGGTCAAGTTTTGTGTAAGTACCATGTACTACAGAAAAGAAAGTATATTCATTTCTATCCCCATCAATTTCCTCCACAGGTCTATCATATCTAGGTTTTCTAACAATCTAATTACCTCCTTAGCTTCCTTCTTGTTTATTTTGTGATTTGATTTATCTAAATCTGAGAGCAGGAGGTTGAGGTCTCCCACTAGTAGAGTTTTGCTTTCTATGCCTTTCCATACCTATTTCAACTTCTCCTCTAACAATTTGGATGCTGTGCCATTGGGTGTGTACTTATTTAATATTTATTATTGTCTATGGTACATTTTAAGAGGATATAGTTTCCCTCCTTATTTCTTTTAAGGCTATCTATTGTTGCAGCTGCTTTGTCTAAGATTAGGATTGCTACCCTGCTTTTTCCACCTCAGCTGAAGTAAAATATATTTTGCTCCAACTTTTTTACCTTTATTCTATATGTATCTCTCTGCTTCAAATGAGTTTCTTGTAAGCAGCATATTGTAGGATTCTGATTTTTAATCCACTCTGCTATCCACTTACATTTTAAGGGAGAGTTCATCCCATTCATATTCAAAGTTATGATTACTAACTCTTTATTGCCATCCATGCTATCTTCCTTCTGTTTGTATATTTCACCTTTTTTCCCCTTTATCTATATTCCCCAGTGTTTTGTTTCTGAATACTGCCATCTTCAGTGTGTTTGCCCTCTTAAATCGAACGCCCTCCTCTTTTTTCCCCTTTCCCTTTTCTCTGTCTTCCCTTTGTTCTGTCACTTCTCCTTTTTCTCCCCCTCCCCATCCCCTCTTCCGTTTCCCCCTTTTAATGCTTGAAAGGTAAGATAAGTTTCTTAACTTGATTAAGTGTGTCTAAGTTAACTTTAACCCAAGTCTGATGAGATGAAGATTCAAGTGGTTCTCTCCTCCTCCCTTCCTCCCCTCAATTACAATAGGTCTTTTGTACCTCTTGAAGTGATGAGATTTACCCCATTCAGTCTCTCTCAAACTTCCCTTCTCCTTACTGTCCCCCTTTTTAAGTAAATATTGTTTTAAAATCATTCTATCTGAGTCACAGAAAAGTTGAGTGTCCTTCCTTTTGCTATGTATATTCTTTCTAATAGAGTTATATTTCTCAAGAGTTATGAGATTCTTTCTCACATATGGGTATATATATCCAACTTCATCTTATTTTATAGCAGTTTATTTAACCTTTTCATGTATCTCTTGAGTCTCCTGTTTGATGTCCAAATTTTCTGTTTAGCTCTGGTCTTTTCATCATGAAATCTTGGAAGTCTCCCATTTCATTAAATGTCCATGTTTTTCCCTGGAGGAGAAGGCTCAGCTTTGCCAGTTAGTGGATTCTTGGCTGCATCCCAATCTCCCTTGCTATTCTCAATATCTCATTTCAGGCCTTTCGTTCCTTTAATGTTGCTGCAGCCAGGTCCTACATAATCCTTACTGTGACTCCTTGGTATTTAATTTTTTTTCTTTCTGGCTACTTGCAGATTTTTTCTTTTATCTGATAGTCCTGGAATTTGGCCACAAAATTTCCTTGGTGTTTTCATTTTAGGGTCTCTTTCTGGAGGGGATCAATGTATTCTTTCAATAACTATTTTGCTTTCTGGTTCCATGATATCAGGACAATTAAGTCCAGGCTTTTTTTTTCTCTTCAGTGTTCTTAGGAAGGCCAATAATTCTCAGATTCTCCCTTCTCAATCAGTTCTCAAGGTCAGTGGTTTTCCTGATGAGGTATTTTAAATTTTTTTCTATTTTTTTATCTTTTAGTTTTGTTTAACATAATCTTGTTGTCTCATTAGTTCCATTCTTTTTTTTTTTTAGAGGAGAAGGCTTTCTTCATTAATCTTTTGCAACTCCTTTTCCAGTATGTCCATTCTATTTTTGAAGGAATTTTGTATTTGCTCAAATGTGGCTTGGAGAGAATCATTTCCTTTTTGCATTTGTCCAATTAAAGATTTGAGAGAATCTTTTTCTTTTTGCATTTGCCCAGTTGAAGATCTGAGAGTTATTCTCATTTTTTTTATCCAATTGTATTTTCAAAGAATTTCTTTCCTTATTGCATGGTGTTAATTTTCTCTTGCAACATGTTAATTTTCTCTTGAGTTTCTTTTCCCAGTTTTTCCAATTGATTTTTCAAGGAAGTCTTTTTGGGCTGGCGACCAATTCATATTCTCCTTAGTAGTTCTAGATCTCTGGGTTAGAATCTCTATCTTCTAAGTATTTTTCCATGGGCCCCCTTTTCTCTGGCTTTTTTTCATCTTGTGTTGGGGGATGGGGGAGCTGGCTCTCAGAGGGTTGCTTCTGAGGCTCCTGGAGACTTTGTTCACTTGGTTTGGTAATTCCAAGGGGCAGCCAGTACGAGGTGCTGGTTACTTTCTCTGGAGTGAGGTCCTCAGCAGCAGGGTCTGAGTTGACCTTGAACACTGGGCTGGGCCATTTTTCTTTCTCTTTCTTTTGAGTGAGCTCAGCCAACCTGAGGGAGTGGAGGGAGCAGGGTGTTGTTTATTGTTTCTTCTGGGCAAAGGGCTTCACTGAAAGTAAGTATCTGCATGTTCAAAAATATTTAGAGCAGTACATTTTGAGATGGCAAAATATTGGAAATTGAAATGTTTATCCAATGTGGAATGGGGGGAACAAGTGTTGGTATAAGAATATGATGAAAAAGCAGATTACAGAAAAAAGCTGGAAAGATTTATATGAACTGATGCAAAATTAAATGAGGAGAAACAGGAAAACAATGTACATAGTAACAGAAACATTTGTGTGATGATCAATTGTGAACAACACAACTTTTCACAGCAACACAATTATTTTAGACAAGTACATAGGACTCATGAAAGAAAATGCTAGATATCTAGATAAAGGACTAATGGACTCTGTTGAAGTATTTATTTTAAATTTCTTTGCTCTTTCTAATAGTTATTTTTTCTCTTTTTTTCTTCTTTCATCTTCTATAACCTACTCCGGGGATGTTGAAAATTTTGTCCATGGGCTGCATGGAACCCCAGTGAGATTGTATGCAGTCAATATGTGAATTTACTAAATGATTTAGTAAAAGAAACCCAGTTTCTGCAAAGCTCTCACTAAAATGGTGAATCAAAATATATTATCTATTATTTTTAGAAGTAAGGTCAGGTCACCATGACTTAAACTAACATTGAAATATATATTAGTACATATTTAAACTATTACAAATGTATACCTTTTTCAGGAGAGAAAAGGCAGAGAATGAGGGAGAAAATGTCAGAATTCAGAACCTTTAAAAATGAATACTGGACAAACAAAACCACTTCCAAATACAGAAAGGAATGTAGTGAATTGGAAAACAATTTTTATTACTAGTATTTCAGACAAAGGATTAATTTCTAAAATATATGAACTCAGTCAGATTTAGGAAAAAAATACTTCATCCTCAATGGATAACTGTCAAAGGATTATAGAAAGGCAATTCTCAGAAAACGAAATCAAAACTATCTATAGTCATATGAAAAATAGGTCTAAATCATTATTTATTATAGAAATGTAAATTAAGGCATTTCTGAGGTATCACTCAGGTGTTACTGTGAAAAGTTACGTCATTCACAATTGAACATCACACAATGTTTCTGATATTATATACATTGTTTTCCTGTTTCTGCTCATTTAACTTTGCATCAATTCATACAAGTCTTTCCAGCTTTTTTCTGTAATCTGAGTGTGCCTCTAAGATTGGCCAATATGATTAAAAAGGATAATGATAAATGTTGGAAGGGATGTGGGAAAACTGGGACATTAATGCATTGTTGCTGGAGTTGTGGATTGATCCAGTCTTTCTGGAGAATAATTTGGAATCATGCTCAAAGGACAATAAAAATGTGGGTACCCTTTGATCCAGCAATACCATTATAGGGTCTGTATTCTGAAGAGATCTTGAAAAGGGGTAAAATTTTTCCATATACAAAAATATTCATAGCAGTTCTTTTTGTAGAGGCAAAGTATTAGAAATTGAGGGGATGACCATTAATTGGGAAAAGGCTGAACAAATTGAGGCATATGTTTGTGATGGAACACTATTGTTCTTTAAAAAATAATAAGGGACAGGATTTCATAAAATCCAGGTAAGATTTGCATGAATTGATGCTGAGTGAAATGAGCAAATTCAGAAGAACATTAAACACATTACCAACAACATGGGATGATGATCAGCTATGATGGACTTGTTCAGTTCAGCCGTAAATTAATCAAAGCCAATTTTAAAAGACTTGTGACAGAAAGATATCATCCATATTCAGAGAAGAAACTGTGGGGTTTAAATGAAGACCAAAGTTTATTATCTTCAATTTTTAAAGTTGTCTTATGTATTGTGTATCATGTAATTTTGTTATATCTATTATTTTCTTTCTTCCATTTGGATCTGATTTTTTCTCTCACAACCTGGTCAGTTATGATCTATATTTATCATGGTTACAAATTTAAGCCTATATCAAATTACTTTCTGTTAGGGGTAGGTAGGAGGGAAGGAAGGGAAGAGGAGAAATTGTAAAACTCAAATCCTTCCAAAAAAATTGGTTAAAACTATCTTTGCATGTAGTTAGAAAAATAAATGAAATGTTTATTTAAAAAATTAATGCTGAAATTTCCACTTTATGTAATTTGGAGAAAAGAAAATACTACTAAAATATAAAAAAAGAAAGAAATTCATGACTTTTCCTTCAAAAAATTAGACTGCAAAGAGCTACAACTATTTACACTTTTCTATTTGTATTGCCAGATTTTGGATCAGTACATTGAATATAAATGCTAAATAAATGATATGATATCCATGTGCTAGGTCACTATTCACTGCAATCCAGACCATCTCAATGTTGCCCTGATCCATGTCTAGCCACTGGGAAAGATGACTCCAGAGGAGACAGTGAGACTTGTGACTTTGCACAACCCTCCCTGACTTAAGGAAAATTAACTTACATGTCAATATAGCATGTCTTTGATATTATGATTCTCTTTTAGAATGAAGGAAAAACAACAATATAAAACAAAGATATTTACCATGGTAAACAGTGACAAGACAGAGGCAATTACATGGCACAATGAATAGAGCAAGGAGTCTGGGGTCAAGAACTGAAGTCAAATCTGTCCTCACTAACTTGACAATTATGTGACCTTGGGCAAGTGAACACCCATCTGTTTCCTTCAGTTTCCTTATCTAGAGATTGGGACTAAGAGTAGCATATATTTCCTAGGGTTGTTGTGAGACTCAATGAGGTACTATATGTTAGGTATTTAGCAGTATCTAGTAAGTAACATCTAAATATTAGTTATGAAGATGATGATGATGATGATGATGATGATGATAAGGAGGAGGAAGACGGGAGTAAGGTAAGACAAGCAGAGAAAAAAAATATAGACCAAAGAAAGTGCTGACCAGACTTCTGTTGGCTAGATTGACATTTAAAACTCTTCTTGTCTTGGAAGGTTTCCTAATTATTCTCAAAGTTAAAAAAAGATATGAGCCAAATTGGAAATATTATCATTCTTGGAGCTATGAAAATCCATCTTTCTGATTTCAAATCTGGCCTAGATACTAACTAGCTTGGGCAAATCATTTAACCCCATTTGCCTCAGTTCTCATCTATAAAATGCATTGGATAAGAATTTTGGCAGACTATCCAGTATCTTATCAAGAAAATAACAATAAGGTCACAAAGACACACATTTATAAATTATGAAATAAATAACAAAAAGGAAAAAAGATAGAGAGTCATACAGGCCCTGAAGTTTTAACAATGACCAAATGAGATAATGTATGTAAAACCCTTTGCAAAACTCAAAAGCTCATTATAATACTTTCTATGATAAACCATTAGTATAATTCAGTGAAGTATTAGTTTGTAATTCATTTTTTTAGGTTTTTGGGGTTTTTTTTTCTTTTGCAAGGTAATGGGGTTAAGTGGCTTGCCTAAGGCCACACAGCTAGGTAATTATTAAGTGTCTGAGGCTGGATTTGAACTCAGGTACTTCTGATTCCAGGGCCGGTGCTCTATTCACTGCACCACCTAGTTGCCCTTAGTTTGTAATTCTTAATATAATTTTTCACATAATAGAAACAGATTAATATTGACCTAATATGGTTATAGTGAAAAGAGTACCTATTGTTTGATTTTGGAATGGTTCCTTTATAGTCTCTGTGTTCTAGTATTTCATCTACAAAATAAAAAAGTCTTATGTCCTATCCAGATTTAATATTTTATGAGTCTTTCTTCTTGATTATATAGTCTTTGCAAGCCTAATTGAGAATTATTTAGATTGTGTTTGGAGCATAAAGCTTTAACTAGAGTTTTTGGAGTGGCTAACACAGTAGGTAGTATTCCAGGCATAGAATCAGGAAAACATGAGTTAAAATTTTGCTTCAGACATTTTGTTAATCTAGGCGTCACTTAACTTCCATTTGCAACAGTTTTCTTATTTGCAAATTAGATATAATAATGATACCTAATCCCCCAAATTGTTCCAAAGATCAAATGAAATAATAATTCTAAAGTGCTTAACACAGTTCCTGGAACATAGTAAGTACTTTATAAATCTTAGTTGTCATTGTTATTAATGTTGCCATTGACATTGTTAACCATAAATATTGTTAACAATAGATATCAGAAAGACTAATTCAAACTCTGTAAAACTGGTGAGTTGCTCTGGAATCTTTCTAGGCAAGTTTTGCTTACATATTAAGGCAGGGGTGGGGAATCTTTTTTTCTGCCAAGGACCATTTGGATATATTTAATCAAATATTTAATTAATTCACCCTAAAAATTGCTAGATTTATTAAATTTTGAGTCTTGCCTATGCTTGCCTTGGTAATGCCAAACCAATCCATGCCAGAGGTTCCCCACCCCTACTTTAAGTACATTTCTGCATTTTGAATGAGAGACAACAGATTGTAGCTATGAGGACATCGTGATCTAACTGAGTGATAGTTAAATACCTTAGTTCTTGGGGGGGAAAAAAATATACCTGCACTGACTTCACCACTCAACAATTATAAAGAACATATTTAGGGCATAAAATCTCTTCTTGCTTGACAACCAGACATAAAATATGTCTTAATACTTATTAGCATCAAGTCAGTTTATAAAATAATGTTACTTGTTTTTACAATTCCAAAAGTTCCTTTGCCCATGACCATTATTGTCAGCTATTTTAGAATGAAGAATTCAATATTTGGTGCAATAGAAACCTTTTAAATTGGAGTTGATTGTACCCATTCTGAAATGAATTGCATGTGTTGGCAGCCTGAAGAAGCAAGGAGTCTTTATGTTATACCAACCTTAATTTTAGTATTCCTAAATACACCACTGAAATAATTTAAGCATTCTAGGTAAAATGGTAATGGAATATAGCATAACATCACAATTAGCAAAAAATTCAAAATGCTGAATGGCATCTCATCTCACTGGTTAACAGGATTTCCAGTTGATTTAGGATATGTGAAATGTACTTTTCTCTACTTGTTAAGGCAAAGTGTATTTCACAGGTTAAATACTATACGTTGTTGTAAAGAGAAAATATTAGATTAGCTATGCTATATTCCAAATGCTTAATAGTAAATAAAATGCTGATATAAAATAAAATACAAAGCTTTTTTTAGGATTGTCATTAGTTTGTGGGAATGATGTCTTGATTTTAGCTTTCCTAACTAACAAGTCTAAAGCTATGCAGGATATTGAAATTTGCTCCATTCTGTTTTGTTGTTTCCATCCCTGCCTTTTTCATAAAATCAGTCTCAAAATATTAGAACTTATTCTTTTTCTCTCATTTTGTAGATGGGGAAATTGAGACCTTTAGAAATGAACTGAATATTAGTGAATTAATAATAATGATAATGATAAATGAACTTGAACCCAATTCTCAGTGTTTTTATTTTGCAGTGCATTCTTTCAAGTCAATCACATTGTTATCCATTTTTGATGAAACAAATGTGCCTCCCAATTAATAACACCATCACTAATGTCATAACTTTATAGTCCCTCCTTACTCCTGTTGCTAATATCTTCCCTCCTGAAGTGACCTCCCATAAAAGTTTTTATGTATATTAATAACTGTAAAAATAGTCACTGACTACTCTATGTCTTACACTCATAAGCACATTGTACATATCATCTCATTGAATCCTCACAAGAAACCTGGATTTTAGATAGTTAGTATTCTTATCTATTTTCCAGTGCACAGGTAAACTGAAGCATACAGAGGTAAAGTGATTTGCCCAAGTTCACACAAGTGAGTATCTCCAGATATCCTGATTTAAGATTCAGTGTTTTATCCCGTTACAAATGGGTACTTCTCAGTTTTTGAGAACTTTATTATAGCTCTATGTATTTGTTTTCTCACCTATTAGAACATAAGCTCCATGACATCAATAACTAATTTTTTTGTTTAGCATAGTGACCACTAATGGTAACTAATGAATTGTTCTTGATTAATCTGTTATTAAGAAAACCTGATTGTATGGATATTAAATTTTGTTTTTTGTCCTCAGATATTATTAGCTGTCTTTTTATTTTCCATATGTATTTCTTGTCATAATGAGGTTCCTAAGTATACTAAACACCTTAAATTTATATTAGAATCTCTTATTATAGGGGTGGCTAGGTGGTACAGTGGATAGAGCACTGGACCTGGAGTCAGGAGTACCTGAGTTCAAATCCTGTCTCAGACACTTAATTACCTAGCTGTGTGTCCTTAGGCAAGCCACTTAACCCCATTGCCTTGCAAAATCCTAATATATATATATATATATATATATATATATATATATATATATATATATATCTTATTATTCTCCAGGAAAATAATCATCATCAAGTTTAGGAATGTCTTTCAAAATGCTATTCTTTCCTATTGTCACTAATTAAAGTCTCTAATATCTACTTGTTGTTCAAAAAATAAACTTAAGTGACTTAATTAAGTCCTTATTGAATATCTATTATGCTTAGAACATTTGTATATTCTTTTTTTTCTAAATGGATTTCAACTAATCCAGCTTGGTTCTAATCCTGGTTTGAATACAAGGAAAATCCTCTGAAGATGACAAATGTTAATGAAAGCATTATCATTTCTGACCAGCATGGAGAAATACACAATTATTTTATTCTGAAATTAGTTTTCTGCTTAGTTTATTTGGGACCTCCCAAAAGTTTTTGACTCCTTTTGTGATTGGGACCAAGATTTGTTGGGTTTTGACTTTTTACTGTATCCAAAGTGATTCACAAACCTTTAAATATATTTTTCAATAAAGTGGAATCAGTGAAAGGACCAAACTGCTGTGGCTTAGTCCATTAGGGATCTGTTTATCTTGTCTACTTGTAAAATATACACAGTCTGGATTAATCAATTTACAGTTGGTGTTCAGAGGCTTTCAAAATGAAATCCAGCCTCCAGCTATTGCTCCTGAAAGAAAGAAATCCTCAGGGCAAGCTGTCAGTTTGCATTGCTTTTTTAACAAAAACATTTCAGAAGTAGCAGCTCTCAAAGTAATAAGCACATAAGAAAATACAATATAAACCCATACTATGGAATTATTTTGATTTATGTTAGTAACATAGATAGAATGACCTAAGGGGAAAGGGAGAACAATTCAAGGGGAATGCAGACAAGTCTTGAAATTTGGTTTCCTATCGTTTGCTGCAGAGAAGTCTTGCTCAAGAGGGTCATAAACTGACTTTAATGGAAGTTAGTAATTTGCCGACTGCATGTTGAGTCACCTAATTGTTGTTTATGTTGATGTAATTGCTATGATAAAAATGGTGAAATAGACTAAACCAGATTTTCAGCATTTTAGAATGATATCCTCATTAAATTAGGAGTGGATCACTAAATTCAATCTGATTGGCTATTAAGACATTTTCTTTTCTTAATTCTACATAATAAAATATGTTTTCCTTCATGTAAGAGACAACAGATGGAGAAAGCAGTGGCAAAAGATGAATAGTACTCTTTAGAAGACTGATTACATTGATGCATCCCTTCTTAGCTCTTTGATTTTCTTATTCATAATTTCTGTTCAGTAAAATACAGTAAATGCCACTTTGCTAAAGCAAAATTCTGATTATGAAAATGAATTCCTGTCAATAGCAGTAAATTATGTGAAGATTACAATAGCATATTCAGAACCTAAGAATTCACATTTTAGCATCATAAAAACATAAAGATCTGTCTTTATGTTACCATGAGATCATACCCTTATTTTTTGAGATAATTATATTTGGAACATTGAGCACTGGTATGATCTTATAATGTAACTGTATGCCTCTCAAAATTTTAATAAGGGGAGTTATGATATGTATTGGCATGAGCATTTCTCAACAGTGAGGAAATAAAGCTTATTTTATTTTTCTTCTCCAAACTAAATTAATTAAAATACATTTAAAGAAGTAGAAATATTGAATATTGTAACTTAATCCACTCAACAATTATTCTGTCTTGTTGGAACATATGGCCAAAAATACACTAGATATATGCAAAAATATATAAGAATGATGCCCTAGGAATTTTAGCATAAGTTATTTCTTAATTAGAAGAAATAATTAATAATCATTTTAAATTGTCATTATTATCAGATAATCATAATTATCCTTCAGGAGTCAAACTTAAACTCATCTTTCTTAACAGAAAATATCACTTAACTATTATCAAAAAAAGAGAAAGCAGTGATCCCTTCAAATTGGAGATAATTAAATGTTTATGTATTTTGCATAAAGCATTCATAACATCACAAAAAAATTATTGAAATTAACCATAAAATCATATCATGGATAAAGAGCAAAAAGGATGTTTTCAAAAGTTCTGGAATTAAAAGAAGAAAGGCATTATTAATTTGGAAATTTTTAAACAAATCTCTTGAAAGCAAGATAATATCTTTTGCCATCACAAAGATTTTCATTGACTTTCACATTAACAGCTCTAACTCTTTAAAAAGAAAACCAAATATAAAAAACAGACCCAAATAGGTGGAAATAAGGAGGGCATTTCATGTCCACACAGATAACTGAATGATTTCAATTTAATGATATCAAGAACAATTGATATAAAAATATAATAACCCTAAAGGATAAAGTTTGACTTCCTTATTGTTTTTCTTATCCTATAACTCATTATCATTCCCCATAAACAAAACTATTTATAATTTGGTAATTTATATGACTTTACATTATGACATCAAAAAATTAAATGACTTCATTTTATGGAAATTTTTTTCCAAATATTGCACAGTTTAGATTAGAAATTAAAATTTTAAACAAATTTTCCAAAAAAATTAGAAACTGAAGAATTTGAGCTTTAACTCAGACATCAAAATGAAGGGAGAGTGGAAGCACTTAAATGGCATACATTTAATATCTTGAATGATTTTGGCCACACATCAAGAGCAAGAGAAATACAAAAAGGAATAGTAATAGCTTTACATGATACTTCTCAATCTTCACAAGCATTTGACACCATCAGCAGAATTGATGGAAGCAATTATGATTGACCTTAGAAACCCATCAAACCTCTAAAGCTCTTTTTGGTACCATTGATACTTATGTCATTCTTTGGGGTTCTTGTCTACATAATTCACTATCAATAGCACAGAATCTTTTAATTGGAACCAAACTCAGTAACCATATCCAAGTCAATATATGACCTTTCTTTGAAGTCACCTAATAAAGGGAAAACCAAAAAACTCAAAAAAGTTACTTTTAAAGAGCTATAATTATTAGAAAAATTGCTTCCTCCTTAAATCAAAATAAAATTTTCCTCTCAAATTCTAACTGTCGCTTCCTATTTCTACTCTTTAGAGCAAGCCAAAATAAGTTTGATCCCTTTCTTTATATAAAATGCTTTCAAATACTTGAAAACTATTATTACTGGGACAGCTAGGTGGCATAGTGGATAAAGCACTGGCCCTGGAGTCAGAAGTACCTGAGTTCAAATCTGGTCTCAGACACTTAATAATTACGTAGTTGTGTGGCCTTCGGCAAGCCACTTAACCCCATTTGTCTTGCAAAAACCTAAAAAAAACAAAAAACAAAAAAACAAAAAAAAACCCAACTATTATTCCCAAGCCTACAAGCTTTATCTAGCTAAGTATATCTACTTCCTTCACGTGATCTTCATATGGAAATGAATCAAAACTTCACCATTCTAATCGTCTTCCTATGGTTGCAGACTAGCTCATCAATATCCATTCGAAAATATGGCACATACCACCATACTCATCATACAAAATCAACTCACATTTCCATGAGGTAATCACTTTTTTCCTTCAAGACACTTTTCAATCTGACTTCAACTCATCTTTCTAATTGTTTCTCGTCTTACCCTAAAACAGAAGTTTCTATCATCATTGAACTAACCTCCCCACTGTTCCCAAAATATACCATACATTTGCTACATTTGATGATATTTTATGACCTAAGTACTGATGCCATTCTTCACATTTCCTCCTATCTTTAATATAGAATTTAAGTAATAAATTCAATAAACATTTATTGAGGGTCTATTATGCTAGGTACTAGAGATAAATAATGAAAATAAAATCTTCCCTCAAAGTCTACTCAAAACAAAATGTAGACAGAGATCTAACAACTGTGGTATCAAGTCTTCTTCATGAAGGGACACATGAGTTTTGCTTTAAAGTTAGTGATTCTATGAGTCAGAGAGCTAAGAAGAGTTCATTTCAAGCATGGGGGGGGACAGTATGGTCAAATGAACAGAAATGAGAAATGTCATCTATGGCAAACACCATTAGTCTAGTTGGATAGAATAGAGAGAATGTAAGATGAGTGATCATGTTGGGGAAAGAATCTAGAGCCAAATAGTGAAGGATTATAAACATAAGACATCAAAATGTAGATTTTATCTGACAAGCAGATATTGATGTTTTTTATTTCTTTGTTTTTAATCAAAGGAACAAAGTGATTGTACCTAACCATTAAGGATGATAATTTGGCAACTCTTTAGAGGATGAACTGGTAAAGTTAAAGAATAAAGAGAAAGAGTCAAATTAGGAGATTCTTCCAGTAATTCAGGTGATTGGTGCCTGAGACTCTGAATGAGAGTGCAGGCTGTGTGTGAGAGAACAAGAATAAGAGAGATTAATTTTGGGTAACATGAGATTAAGGTGTGTGTATAATAGATGTGTGCATCATATATGTATGTGGTATGTGCACACACATATACAAACGTGCAGATGTACATATGCAAAGATGTATACTCAGGCTATATTCATACTATTATGTTTACAAATACATATCTGCATATACATAAATATGTTTTTTGTACACACATATACACTCATTCTCTTGGTAATGTCAATGCCCATTATTTCGGCTATGATTTCCATACAGATTATTCACAAAATCATTAGTCCTTTTTCTCCTGTCCTACATTTAATAGAGACCTATAATTTCCTTCTAAATCTTACCATCCATGGGCTGAGTTCTGCAGCTGCTGCTGTTGATTCAGGCACTCCCATGGAGTGCTCCTGGCTGGCTAGGGTCAGATCTGCATTTCTAGGGGTCTGTGCTGGATTGTGTTCCACATTCACACTAATGTGGCAAACTTTTCCTGCTGACCCTCCAAATTGTCCTTGCCAATTTTTGGACTGAGAGTTCTGGAAACTATCACTATTACCCCAGTTGCATTCCAGTCTGTTTCTGTAATGACTGAAGCAGGTTTGCTCTGGTGTGGCCAAGTGACACTGTGGGTTCTTTCTAACCCAGATTCAACAGACCCTTTCTGCTGATGTTCCAAGTTGTCTTCAGTTAGAAAATTGTTTCACTCAGTCTTTTTGTAAATTCTGTCACTCTAGAATTTGTTTAGAGTTATAATTTAAAGGTATTATTTAAAGTTTTGAGCAAGAGTCCCTGTCTTTACTCTGCCATCTAGTTCTGCCTCCATAGTGTCTCCATTTTACATATGAGGATATTGAGGCTAACTGAGGTCAAATGACTTATCAGTATCACATAGTTAATGACTGAATTAATTATAATTAAATTCAATATTTTTAACATCAAATCCATTACCATATCAGGTATTCTAACCTGCCACCTATTCACTAATGGCATTGATCTATTGATTTCTTTTATTCCCATAATTTCACTGTGGGGGGGGGGGGAAGGGGAGCAGAATAATATTTGTAGGAGGAAAATATTAGGACTGCTTCAGTAGAATATTTTCTGCAGGTTTGGAACATTATGTTTTAGAGACATTGGAATGAATGATTAGGCCAAAAGAATATTATTTAAATCTTCTGCCTCTGAGGGAGGAAAAGAGATAACTGGGTGCTTCAGAGATCTATTTATTAACACTGTATTATTGTATATTGATCAATAGTCATAATTAATATATCTATAGCATGCTTATGACATCTGTAGATGATCAAATGAATCTATTACTAAAATAATAAACAAAAATGTTAGAGCAATGTACTAGAATGTAACCTAGAAATTTATTGTGATTCTAAACAACTTAATTTTAATAAGAATAATTTAAGTAGAGAGGATTCTCAGAAGATGGAGTAGGTCAGAAGATTCTAATCTCTTCAAGTAAGCAAGCACCTCAGGAGAAATGTAGAGCAGCAAAAATAAATAAATGTTGGAGCAATACTGTGGTTTTAATCAGACAACCATAGAAGATTCTAGGGTCCCAAGAAAGATCCCTGAAGGAAGTGAGACCAGAGTGAAGTATAAACACTTCCAGGCTAGTTCCCTGAAGCAAGATGTAAGCTGTAGGGATGACCAGGTAGTAAGGTAGCCCTTACCTCAGTCACAGGAATTCTTATTCACTGAACAAGCTTCTGAGTTGGCTAGGGGAGACAAGCTTCTGAGAGGAAAGGAGAAGGAAACTCTGATAAGAGATCCCAGACCCAGCTGTGCTGCAGAGAGACAGTCCTATGCAAGAAGGAATGAGAAGTCCAGTGAGTATGGAAGCAGTAATTCATGGTTACGGTGGACTATGGACACTTTTGGGGGAACTGAGTTCTCAATTTTGGTTCCAGACCAGAGGAGAGAACTGAAGGTTAGAGCTACTAGAGGGTTCACAGGGAATAAGACCACTTCTAAGGCAATGTGCTGAGGAGTTCCAGCTGTGGCTAGTAGGAAGAAAGAAGTGCAGAGGTTGGGTTCAGGTCAAAACACCTGAGCCCAGAGGCACCATTTGCTTCATTGCAGGTTTGGAGATGAATATAACAATAAGAGACTAAAGATAATTTGAAAATGAAAATGCAGAGGAGAAAGAATCTACACATAAACAGTTACTATGGAGATATAGAAAACTGAGGTTTGTCTTCAGAAGGAGAGACTAAAAGAAAAAAAGTCTTTCCTACCCCAGAGACTAATGTCAAATGGCTACCTACTAAAAATGAAAACTGATAAAAAAAAAAGAGATTTAAAAAATATATTAAGAGAGCTGAGAAAAAATAAAGAAAAGAAAATAAGAACAAAACAAAATAAAATAAGAAGATTATGAAAAAATTTAAACCAATGAGATATAGAAAGTTAAGGAAGAAAATTAGAAATGGGCAAGAGGAAGTCAGGGAAGTTTTGAGAGAAAGAAATAATAAAATAAAATATAAAGAGTGAAAAAATAGAAGAGAATGTGAAACACCTCATAAGAAAAGCAGCAAATCAGGTAAAGAGATCAAAAATAGAAAGCATAAGAATAATTGGCCTACTTGAAAGCTACAATAAAAAAAAGAGAATCAATACAATAAAGTAGAAAATCATTAAAAATATTGCTGGGAAGTGTTACCAAAAATGGGAAAAGTTGAGATAGAAATAAAAATCAGCAATCACCACTTGAAATATATCCTAGGCAGAAAACTTACAGGAATATCAATGTTACATTTCAAAATCCCCAGGTTAAGTAGAAAATATTAAGAGCAACAAGAAAAAAGCACAAAGAATTTAAAAATGGCAGAACCTTGATGTAAATTACTCAATTAGAATTACACATGGCCAAGTAGAGGCTACTTTAAAAGATCACAAGTCTTGGATCACTATATATGGAAAAGCTGCAAATATTATATCTAACAAAGTAATTTTTTTCTGAATTCTGAATTTTTTTAAAAAAGGAAATTCCATGAATTGTCAGACTTTCAGAATTTTCCAGTGAAAACACCTGAGGTTAAAACAAAATCTGACATACAAGATACAACAGAAATATAAAGTAAACATCAAAGACTAAGGAGAAGGGAGTCAATAAAGACAAAATGTTTGTTATCTATACATGGAGATGCAAACCATATGTCCAGTATTGTTAACAATTAGGTAGTTCAAAGGAAAGGTTGGGGTAGAGCTGAGTAATATGAAATTTTTCCTTTTATTTTCATTATATTTTTTTCATCCATATATACATATGTATATTTTTAAGTTACAAAATTTACTCCTACCTTCTCTTCCCACCCATTCCTCACAGCAGCAAATAGTCAGGTTAACACTGTATATGCAAATTTTGAATAAACATGTTTACAGATTAGTCATATTCAGAATGAGGAATAGAATTAAGGAAAGAAATACATAAGAGATAATTTTTATAAAGTGTTCATCAGATTGTGTAGGTTAATTTTTTTGTTCTGATTTGTTTTGTTTTATTTTGTTTTTCTTCCTCTGGATGGGGATCACATTGTCCATAGTTGGTCTAATAAGGTCGTCCTAGCTCTCTGAACTGCTGAGAGAGTTTCTTCCCTCAAGGTTGATCATCTCACAATGTTGTTGTTAATGTGTACATTAATCTCTTGGTCCTTCTCCCTTCACTCAGCATCAGATCCATCATCCCCTACTTCTCTAGAGTCCAAACATCTATGATTTCTTATACAACAATAGTATTCTACAGTATTCATGTACCATAACTTGTTTGGCTATTCCGTAATTGATGGATATCCCCTGAATTTCTTATTCTTTCACACTACAAAAAGAGCTGCTATGAATATTTTGAAATTTCTGTAACTTACCATTTTTTATGATTTCTTCTGGCTAGAAGCCAAACGATCAAAGGGAATGAACATTTTTATCCCTCTCAAGAATGGTTAGATATGTTTACAGCTGTACCATCAATGTCCCAATCTTCCCACAACTTTGCCAACATCGATCATTTTCCCTTTTTCTCATCTTGGTAAATCTGATAGATGTGAGGTGATACTTCATTGTTGCTTGCATTTGTATTTCTCAAATCAATAATGATATGGAGCATTTTTTTCATATTATATATATATATATATGTTTAATTTTTCATTTGAAAACTATCTATTCATATCCTTTGACCATTTATCACTTGGGAAATGACTTGTAACCTTATAAATTTGATGCAAATGTCTAAATATTTTAGAAATGAGAACTTTATCAAAACTCCTAGTTGTGAATTGTTTCCCAGCTTTCTGCCTTCCTTCTAATTTTGGCAATATTGATTTTATTAATGCTAAAATTTTATAATTTAATATAGCCAAAATCATTTGTTTTGCAGTTTATAATGTGCTCTAATTCTTATTTGGTCATAAATTTATCCCTTTTCTATCGATCTGATAGATGATTTCTTGCTCTATTAATTTATCTATGGTGTTGCCCTTTTTGTCTAAATTCTATACTCATTTTGACCTTAATTTGGTATAGGGAGTGAGATATGGGTCTGTGCCTAGTTTTTGCCATACTATTTTCCAGCTTTCCCAAAAATTTTTGTCAAATAATGAGTTCTTATACTAGAAGATGATGTCTTTGGGTTTGTCAAACAGTAGATTGCTGTATCCATTTACTGCTGATTCTTTTGAACCTATCCTAATCCACTGAGTAATTACCCTATTTCTTAACCAATACCAGGCAATTTTGAAGACTGTTGCTTTATATTATAATTTTATATCTGGCAGAGTTAGGCCACCTTCCTCTACATTTTTTCATCAGTTCCCTTGCTAGTCTTTCCCTTTTGTTGCTCCAGGATGAATTTTGTTACTACTTTTTCTAGCTTGATAAAGTAGTTATTTGGTAGTTTGATTGTTATGGTACTGAATAAGTAATTTAACTTGGGTAGAATTGTCATTTTTATTATATTAGCTGGACCTAACCATAAGCAATTGACATTCTTCCAGTTATTTAGATCTAACTTTATTTGGGTGAGAAGTGCTTTATAATTGTGTTCATACAGTTTCTGGGTTTGTCTTGGGAGGTAGATTCCAAGTATTTAATTTTGTCTATTGTTACTTTAAATGGCATTTCTCTTTCTATCTCTTGCTCTTGGGCTTGGTTGTTCATAAATAGAAATACTGATGATTTATGTGGGTTTATTTTATATCCTGCTACTTTGATGAATTTGTTAATTGTTTCAAGGAGTTTTTTAAAAAAAAAATTTTCAGGTACACTTAGAAAACCTGAATGAGAGCTTTGATTCGTTATTGCCAATTCTGATTCCTTTAGTTTCTTTTTCTTACCTTATTGCCACAGTTGGATGGAATTCTTAAAAGAAAAATAGTGTAGGAAAGAAAAAGAAGTGTTATTTTATATAAATGAGATATGAGATAAAGAATCAATACTGAGGAATTAGATGGGGAAGGAAGTTTGGTAGTTCTAGAAACTTACTCTCATTAGGAATAAGTTAAAGAGGGAATAATACATGCATGTATATATATATACATATATATGCATATATATATGTATATATATCTTTTTAAATTTGGAAAGAAATAAGAGGAGGTAAGAGGAAGAATACTGACAGGATGAGGCAATAGAATAAAAGTTGATGGAAGGAGGTAGAGATCAGTGGGAAGGTGGGTACAAAAGAGCATATAGGAGAAAATTTGTTGGAAAGGCACATGGAATAAGAGGGTGAGCTGGTGAGTGATAATAAATTAGAGAAGTGAGGAGTTGTTGCTTTCAAGATATGTTATAAAAATGAGGGATACACACAAATCAAATATATAGATATCCATAAATATGTATATGTTTCTATGTATATGTATTCCTGTGTATTTATGTATATTCATGTCTCTCCAAGAGTGCATGTATGTGTGTTAGCATGCATGAAATTATGTGTATATATATATGTTCATATATATATATATATATTTATATACATATATATATATATATTATCCATGCTTAATTGTAGCCTTCCTGGAGGTGGGGAGCGGGAAATGCACAGCAAAGAACAGAAGAAAACTTACATGGTAGCAAAGAAAAGATGGACAATTTTGAACACATTGAATAATATTTATAAAACAGACTTTCTTGAAATTTCTTGCTTTATATCATAAACCCTTATGTCTTGCTCTGCACATAACAATGTTTTTTTTATTTCTTATTTTGTATTCAAGTTTAAAATTTTAAAAATGCATAAGGGTTAAAAACATAAAGACACCTGTCTTCATGTTGGATGTAGAGATGTGGTTACAGAAAAGTTCATTTGAAAAAATAATCTTGGAGTATTGTATATCTCCTGATTTAAATGGGAATCAACAGTGGGTTTTGTCAGACAGAAAGGAAAGTACTCTACACTCACTCTTCTCTCCCTCTTATCTACTAGACTTAACTATTACATTATTGTAAATAACCTTAGGTATGGGAAATTTTACCAAGGCAAGCCTACCTTTTCTGACTGAACCCTTATCTCTCTCCTTCATTTATTTGAGTTAGGAGACTGAAATGCTTTCTATAACATGAAACTGTTTTTTTTCCACTTTTCCAAAAGCATTATTAACTATAGCACCGAACATTTAACATTAAATATTGCACAAATTTTTTTCTCATTTAGAGTTTAACTATTCCTTTGTTAAAACTTCTAAGAATGCCTTCATTAAAATTTTACAATCTGGTAACTAGAACATTAGAAGCAGGTAAATATAACAGAGTTTTGTTTTTAAACTTCAAAAAATTGGTCAGAAACATTCTTAATTTTTTTCTTGAGGTAGATAATACAGTGTATAAATTCTGGTTTTGACATTTTGGCTTATCAAATTCAAAGAATATATAAAGTTAAAATATTATTCAAACTAATTTTCTAGAATGGACTTTGCCTTACATTCCAAACTTGCCAAATTTTCCATTTGCAATGGAATGATTTTTATTGCCTCAATGCTACAGCATATAATAATTTAGGGATAATTTCCTTAGACATTGAATTAATGAAGGCTTGAAAAGTATTTGTAAGATACTTAAATCTCACAAGGTCTTGTTGTTTATAAAAATTGCTGCTGATAATTTTGAAGTGCGATACTCCTTAAAGACTGACCCAAATAACAACATTAGCTAGTTGGGTCCCAAGAGGTGTAGCTATTACTACTCTCATGGATTTTGATGTAACCCTATGACTGACTATTCCTGTAAACATTAATCCATAAGCCCTCATAAATTTGCTTACACCAAATCTTTTAAGAAAGATAGTTATTAAAATGGCATAGCAAGAAAAATAGTTATAAAACATTTTCCTCAATATCTGTAGTAGATTCTAACACAAATATAGTAAGTTTTCACAAAAAGGTAGGAGAATAGAAACAAATTGAAAGTTCAAAATAGTAATGAAACTCATCTTTAGGTGACAAGTGAATAGAGGTACATATAATTCTGGATCTCAAAATGATTTTTCTCTAGAAGTTTTTCATGAAATTCAGTGTGAGTTACTCTTCTGTTCAATATTAAGGACATGATGTTTCAGTGGCTAACCAGGGCTTTTTAAAGTTCAGTGTCTAGTTTGAATTGAATGATCTGCTACTGAGTAGGATCTAGTAAGTCACTGGGTAGCTGTGCTGACTCCTTAAAAATTTCTGCAGAGACTTGATCAGTTTAGAAAGTTGTTAGACAGTAACTCACAAAAATGGGCAGGTAACTTTCAAAGGGAACTGTTACCAGTCTGTACTAGGTGTGCTAAGTCACTGAAGTCTTCTCAGAATGTAGCATTTCCACTGTTTAGATAGATCTGCTAGTCTCAGACCATAATCTTTGAGGTAAAGCTATCTTTTTTTTGCAACTTCAACTACTGCCTGAACTGGGAGAATTGAATTCTTTTTGGCTAGAGTGCTGCAAAGATCTTTCAGCAACAATTCTGAGTTTAGCATTGGCAGACGTTTATTCCTATGGACTCCCTCAGAGCTTTAGCTCTGAGCTTGTTTGTTCCTTCCAGGTAGGAGGTAAATGCAGTAGAGAGGTCAGAGTAGAATAATAATTTTTTTTAAAAAGAGGAAAACAGAAAGATTGGGGAAGATATTTCAGTTAACACAGGAGTTCAATAGTGACTGGAATGAAAAAAAAAAGAATTCAAACTTGAATAGTAGTGCACAAATTCTTGACCAGTAGAAATGGTAAATATGGGCTAATCTTGGGCAAGATGAGTGTGAGAAATTATGTGTCAATAAACTATTCACCACCATGAAGGAAAAATTACAATAAATGTACTGAGAATGAAATTAAAGTCCCACGATGTTATCTACACATAGAAGCTGTCAGATGTTTCTACAATGAATAATATAAAATGATCCTAATGAAAATGATATAAATAAATGTAAGTAAAAATCTTGAATAAGAGATTATTATGCAATAATTGCTACTAGAATTCCAGAAAAGATAATGAAATGGATTTACAAATCCTTAGAGTAGTTGAAAAACATCTAAAAATAACAATATTTCAAAGAAGTGTTAAATAGCTGAAGTAGAGCTAAAATAAAAAAAATTCAAATGAATATCAGAAGTTGAGAATAAAAAAACTAGAAAACTGTTAAACAAGTAAACAAACAAACAAAAATGAAACAAAAACCAACAGCACTTGGGAAAAAAAGAATGGAGGAAGCAAAAAGATAGAAAATGAGACAGTAAGAAATATAACAAAATTAAAATATGCAGCATAATTAAAAGAATGGATGGAGTCTCTACAAATTATAGGAATTGAATCTAGAAAAACAACACACACCTTGTCAATATATGTCCCCAAGCAATGTGAAGAGGAAACAACTTAAATGCTATTTTTCAGGAATGTGTACAAGAAAATGGCTCAGAAATATTAGAAGAAAAAAGACTAGGAGAGTGATTTTAAAATAGTAACAATAACAACAAAATGATAAAGAGCTATAACAAAGCTGCAAAGGCTCAAGACTGAAATCCCAAAGAGGACTACTCTAATTGACCTACATGCTAAGCCATAAAGAAATGCACAGATTGCCTACACGATCAGTTACAATTCCTATACAATTGACAAGAATTTTTTCTATTAATATAATAACTCTTTTTAAAAATGTAATAAATATTAAAATAAATAAGGACAATAGTGGAAAGAAGTGGAAATACATGATAGCCCTCAGGGAAATTACATGGAAAGAAAATTAAGAGGTAAAAGTTGTAAAAACCTTTCCAGAAACAGACTGCCTATAAATTAAAATGGACTAACAGAAATTAAAGATTCTATTATAAAACCAGAACTATTAAAGTCAATGACTGGAACAAAGAAGATATTATCTCATGGCAAAAAAAATGAATTGTAAGAGAAAAGGGGGAGATATAATTTAAGAATCCTTGGACTATTAAGAATCTATGATCAAAAAAGATCACAGATATTATTTCAAAAAATATCCCAGAAATATTAGAGCAAGGTGATAAAGTGAAAATATATAGAATCCACTAAGTACTTCATGAAATAATACTCAAAAAGAAAATTCCTTGTAATATCATAGTTGAAAAATAGAAAATTAAAGTCAAAAATAAAATGTACCATGTAGTTTAAAATGAAATAATTATCAATAAACCACAGTCAGGATTAAATTAGATTGAACAGTTACCAAATATAGGAACAGAGAATTTGGAAAATGTATTGCAAAAGACAAGTCAAAATATCTAACTCTTTCTCGATCTACATATAAAGAGAAAAGAGAAAGATTTACTAAGCAAGTATAATCCTACTACAGGGTTAGAAAATAGATCCAAAGATTCTTTTTTTTTTAATAGGTTAAAAATGTGTAGCCATGAAAAACATTATATAATAGTCATGTTGTAAAAGGAAATGCCCCCCCCCAGGAAGAGAAATCTCAAAAAAATTAAGTGAGGGGGAAAAAGTGTGTTTTAATCTGTATCCATACCATCAGCTCTCTCTTTGCGATGAATAGCATTCTTTATAAGTCCATCAGAGAAATTGTTTCAACATTTTTTCTCACAGTTGCTATTGCTAACAATATTTCTCTCCATCCTATTCTACCATATACTCATTTATTCTATTCTCTCTCCTTTCACCCTGCCTTTCCTCAAATATATGTTGTAGTGATTACCCTCTCCCATAATCTTTCCTCTCTTTTATCACCTATACCTGTCCTTCTCTCCCCCCCCCATCCCTCCCTTCTCTCCTGTTTTCCTTTGGAGTAAGGTGGATTTCTATACCCAATTGAGTGTGTATGCTGCTCCTGAGCCACTTCCAAAAAGAGTAAGACTCACTAACTGCTCCTCATCTTTCTCCTCTTCTGCTCCATTAAAATTTTTTTTCTTCTTTTTTATATAAAATAACTTACCCTATTCTTCCTCTCCTTTTCCTTTCTCCCAGTACATTCCTTTCTCTCCCACTAACGCCATCTTTTTAATAAATTAAACATTCAAATTCAACTTCCACCAGTGCTTTGTCATTATATGCTCCTTCTAACTGTTCTACTAATTGAAAAGATTCTTATGAATTATAAGTATAATCTTCCCATGCAGGAATACAAAGAATTAAATATCATTAAGTCCCCCATATTTTGTCCTTTCTGTCTACACTCTCACAGGACCTGAGTCCTGTTCCTGAAGATCAAACTTCCTGTTCAATTCTGGTCATTTCTTCAGAAAGTTTGAAAGTCCCCTTTTTCATTGAATATCTATCTTTTTCCCCAAAAATGTATGTTCATATTTTCTGATTAATTGATTTTCAGTTGTAATCCAAGCTCTTTTGCCTTCCAGAATATCATATTCCAAATCCTACGAGACCTTCATGTAGAAGGTGCTAAATCTTCTCTTATTCTAACAGAATTGTTTCTTTCTGACTCCTTTTAATATTTTCTTCTTGTCCTGGGATTTCTCAAATTTGGCTATAATTTCCCTGGCAATTTTCATTTTGTATTCTCTTTCAGGAGATGAGTAATGCATTCTTTCAAATTCTATTTTACCCTCTACTTCTAAGATATCAGAGGAGTTTGCCTGAATTATTTATTGAAAAAGGAAGTCTAGGTTTTTCTTTTGGTCATGTCCTTCAGATAGTTCAATAATTTTTAACTTATTTCTCCTGAATCTGCTTTCCAGGTAAGTTTTTCCAATGATATATTTCACATTTTCTTCTAGTTTTTTATTCTTATGGTTTTGTTATATTGTTTATTAATTTCTCACAAAGTCAGCAAGCCTCCGTTACACATTTTAAGGAATTATTTTCTTCAGAGAGCTTTTATGTCTTCTTTGCCATCTGGCCAACTTTGCTTTTAAAAGCATTCTTCTCCTCATTGACTTTCTTGGAACTCCTTTTTCCATTTGCCCCACAAGCCCTCCCCTCTACCCTGGAATTGTGAGAAAAGTTAATGCTCTGTGTGCAGGCCATAAGCTCTGTTGAGACTTGAGTCTAATACTGCAACCCAGATCTGAGTATGGGTGAATCAACAGAGTCCTGCCTCAGGACCTCTAAAACTTTCCCTCTACCCCTTTACCATATGTGGACTGAGCACTCTGGAAGCAGTTGCCAGGTGGCTCCTCAGGCTCATGCCTGGTCACCTAGGGCCAGATCTGCACTGGGATCTGTGCTGGATTGGGCTCCTTTCTTATTGTGGTGTAGCAGTGTTTTCCTGCTGAGCTTCCAAATTGTCCTTAGCAATTCCTGGGATGAGAGGTCTGGAATGCCACATGGACCCCAGTGCCCCCAGTGACCAAGTAGCCCCATGGTTTGCTCCAGGATGGCCTGGGCTGCACTGCAGGATAGCCCCAATATAACACACCCTTCCCATAAATCTTCTAAATTGTCTTGGGCTGGAAAATTGTTTCACTCATTTTTCTGTGGTTTCTGCCACTCTAAAATTTAGTTAGGATCATTATTTCAAGATATTTGGAGTGATTTGGGGGAGAGCTCACAGGAGTCCCGGCCTTCACTCTGCCATATTGGCTCTACACCAGTGCCTTGCTAAAACCAACATAAAATAAAATAAAATAAAATAAAATAAAATTAAATTAAATTAAATTAAATTAAATTAAATTAAAATAAATGATAAGAATGGTAACTGATAAAATATATTAACAGTTTTAGATGAAGTAAGCAAAATGATCTATAGTCATATAAAATGCTCTAATTCATAATTGCTTTGAGAAATGCAAATTGAAATAATTTTGAGTTACTAATACTACCTATTAAATTAACTAAAAGAACAGAAAAGGAAAACAAATGTTGGAAGGGATATGGGAAAAATGAGATAATAATATACAATTAGTTGAGTTGTGAAATAATTCAATGATTCTGTAGAATAATTTGGAACCAGGCCCAAAGGGCTATGGAACCATGCATACCCTTTTGTTCTAACAATATCACTGCTAGGTCTTTATCCCCAAACAGATTTTTTTAGAAAGGATTTATATGTAGAAAAATATCGATAGCAACTCTTTTCTGAACAAAATTGTGGCATGTGATTATGAAGAAATACTATTGTATGGTAAGAAATGATCAACAGGATGTTCCTAGAGAACTCTGGAAAGACTTACATGAGTTGAATCAAAGTGAAATGCATTGTGCATAGATTAACAACAAGATTATAAGATGATCAATTGTGAATGTTCATCAATTGATGAATACCTGAACAACCATGATATATGAAAACAATGAATTATTATTTTCTATAAGAAATGTTGAGGTGACAGATTTCAGAAAAAAAAAAAAAACCACCTGTAAAAAGTAATTAAGAATCCTGGCTGCAACAAATTGACAATTATACTAGAAAGTATTAATCAACAAAATTATTTGTAGAAATAAAGCCATAAAAGTCAGAATTTGATGGAAAAGAGATAAATGGAAGAAAGCAAATAAACAAACATTGATTATTTATAATTTTTCTTACTGCAGCTGTTTCAATATTTATAAGGAATCAACTGAAATAAATACAAATAAAATACATTCCTCCAATGCTAATTTTTAAAACATATGAAAAAGTAATTCTCAAGAGAAGAAATGTAAGTTATCTATAGTTAAATGAAAAAACAATGCTCAAAAAAGTATAATTAGAAAAATGTAAAGTAGAACAATTCTGAAGTTCTATAAAAAAATTAAAACAATAAATATTGAAAGACCTGTGGGAAGACAGATTTGTGAACTGTGGGAAGAGCTGTAATTTGGTACAGACATTCTGGGAAATAAAGTGGAATTATGTCTCCAATTTACTAAAATATGCATGCTCTTTACCCCAGAAATGGATTCATATATACAAAAATATTAATAACATCTCTTCTTTTATTAGCAAAATACTGGAAACTAAGGTGATGTCCAGAAATGGCTCAACAAATTGCTATATTATTGAAATAAAATGCTCTTTTATTGAAGTATAACAGAGAAGCCAAGAAAGATCCATGTGATCTGATAGATAATATAGTAACTAGATATTGGAAAACATTCTATAATAATATTGCATCTGATCAAAGTAATGACCAACCATAATTCCATGGTACTGATAATAAAAACTTACTCAGTTTGCTTAGTAAATTATAATGGTGATTGAAGAAAGTTGCAGAAAATGAAATATATTTTTGTAAATAGTACTGGAATGTATTTTATAAGGCTGTACATATTTGACAAAAAGTTTTCCACCTTTTAAAAATGGACAGATAGGAAAAATTCAATGGGAGGGGAAAAATAGAAAATGATATATTATTTAAAAAAGATTTCAAACATAAATTATTGGAAATTACTTTTCCATGGGGAAAAAATAGTTGCAGAATAGATTAGGAAACAAAACTATACAAGAAATGCATTTATAAATGAAGATTCTTACTGAATTAAAGGGCTAAATTATAATTTATTTTGTTTCAGTTAACTGCAGAAAATAAGGATGATCACCATAATTTCAAAAAAAGAAAATTATAAAAAATAATATTTGTAACAGAAATAAACAGGACAATTACATTATTCATAGACAGCATGCATATTGAAACAGTTACTTTCATTTTAGCTTGTACCTATCATTTTCTTATTTTACAGAAAACATTGTGTGAAAAGGTCATTCATCAATATAGACTGGCATGTTATTTTCAGTTTATTAGTTTAGAGAATTTCTTAGAAAAAAATGTGCTAAGTAATTTGCCCGTGATGACATGAAGTAATGGTTCATTAAAAAAGACTCAGAAGTACAGCTTTCTCAAAACTACTGCAATTAAGATTAAAAAGAATATAATAAGTTGGGAAACAATTTTTGCTATTATTTCTGACAAAGGACTCATTTCTAAAATACATAGAGAACTGAGTCATATTTAAAAAAAAGTCATTTCTCAATTGATAAATGGTCAAAGGAAATGGAAAGTAAATTCTCAAAGAAATCAAAGTTATAGTCATAGGGTCATATCATATCAAAGATTTTTCTAAATCATTATTGATTTAGAGAAATGCAAATTAAAACATCTTTGAGGTATGACCTCACACTTCTAAGACAGGAAAATAATTTTGGAGGGGATGTGGGAAAATTGTAACACTAATGCATTGTTATTGGAGTTATAAACATATCCAAACTTTCTGAAGAGCAATTTGGAATTATGCCCAAAGGGCAACAAAAATATGCATATTCTTTGATCCAGTAATACCAGTATTAGGTTTGTATCCTCAGGAGATCATGAAAAAGGATAAAAATCCCACCTGTACAAAAATATTCATAGCAACTCTTTTTATAATGGCAAAGAATTGGAAATTGAAGGAATTCCCATGAAGAATGTCACATGCATGGAAGTTATTGAGATATTTGAGGTAAAATCTATATTCCTATACCTGTAACATTCTCTCTAAGCTTTTTAAAACTGTATTAGCATTTCCCCACTGATGAATTTATCATTTTTTAATGTTTTGTCATTTTCTTAAGATTTTTACTATTCTGACTCCTTTGTAGGAAATATAAATTATTCCTTTACTTAAAAACAACTTAATGCTTCTTACTCCCTTTTTAATAAGTCATATTACTCACAGCTTAGCAATCAGCACATATCTTGACTCTATCATCTCTCATTAGTTTCCAATTGGCCCTCTCCTCTTGATCCAGCTTACTATCCTCAAACATTGGTATCCATTTCCAGTTGGTGTACTTTTTCTCCTGTAGTTTCTTCTGTTCAGATATCCTTTCTTTCTCCTACCAGTGGATTAATAGATAGGAAATATATGAAGAAAATGTCTCAGCTTGCTCATGTCTAATTTCTAGAAGTACAAACAACAGAAAGTATTCAGTTTTTTAGTCTCGATAGGAAGTATTACCCTTCAAATTAACAATAGAGCAAAGTCAATGAAAACCATAAGCTATCAAAAACAAACAAAAGTAATAATTAAAACTTTATGGTGAGAAAGAAAATGGTTGAAAGTGCTGAAAGTTGTCATTGAAGTGTTGGTTGTTATCTGACATTAAATGAAAAGGAATTACAGTGTTTATGTTCATCTTTTAACAGCTTTGCATAAATTCACATAGTGTCAAGACCCAGTGAAAGGCCAATCAAATGGCAGTCCTGTTCACATATTATACAAATGTCAGAAATGGCATTTTTACATAGTATCTCAACTTTCCTAGTTTTTCCATGAATTTTTCAGGCAGAAATATTTTGCGTATACATTTCACATGGATATTATATCATTACTTATAAAATGAGATAAATGATGCCTCTTTTTAATCTGGTACCACTCTTTACAGTATTATGTTCTCTTTTTCTCTCTATGTATAGTTAGAAGTATGGTTAAACTGGTTGTCTCTTCCCCACTCTCATCCTAAGATATATGAACATTCCTACCTTCTCATTTTTAATACTTTTCCTTATATATATATATATAAGAACATCTTGCAACTCAACTACTTAATTCCTATCTATACTTTAAAACCCAAATGAAATGGTGCCATCTCCAAGTTCCTTCCTTCTTTTCTGACAATATGACTTTATATAATATTGCATTTTCATATCTTGATTATATTTATAATTTAAATCATTTCTTTATAATTCTATGTGTTTGTATTTTTTTTAGGTTTTTGCAAGGCAAATGGGGTTAAGTGGCTTGCCCAAGGCCACACAGCTAGGTAATTATTAAGTGTCTGAGACCAGAATTGAACCCAGGCACTCCTGACTCTAGGGCTGGTGCCTAGCAGCCCCTGTATATGTTTTTATTTTAACTCTTATTATACCATCAACTACATTTTATTCTCAGGAACTATATCTCAGGCAAGTTGAATCTTTGACTAATACCTACCTGACTATTCTGCACAGAGAAGGAGCATCTCCTTTGATCCTTCAATAAATTTATAAAATAAGAGGTATATGATATATGTTCCAAAATATTCATAGCAGTTCTTTTTTCTTAGTGGTAAAGAATTGGAAATTGAGAGGGATGAATATTAATTGGAAAATGGTTAAACAAATTATAGTACATGGATAGTATGGAATATTATTGATCTATGAGAAATGATAAATGGTCAAACTCTAGAGGAGCATGGAATGACATATCCTTTTTCATGATCTCCTGAGGATACAAACTTAATACTGGTATTACTGGATCAAAGAGTATGCATATTTTTGTTGCCCTTTGGGCATAATTCCAAATTCAATCACAAAATACACAACTTAAGAGTTACATTTAAAAAAAAAGTAAATGAAAAAGGGGACTAAGAAAACAAAATTGTTTTAAACAAATATTGCTCTCTAAGGGGAAAGTATAGCAAATCTAATAGTTTTTAATTTTAGGTTTTTTTGGGTTTTTTTGCAAGGCAATGGGGTTAAGTGGCTTGCTCAAGGCCACAGAGCTAGGTAATTATTAAGTGTCTCAAGCCAGATTTAAACTCAGTACTCCTGACTCCAGGGCCAGTACTCTATCCACTGCACCACCTAGCCTCACCAATAATTCTAATTCTTTAGAACTTAACTTCTCTAAGGAAAATTTGAGGGTAGAATATAATTGAAGATAATGAACCTAAAGAATAAAACCCAAGATGAGAAAGAAAAAGTAAGCTTCAAGCAGGGATGTTAACTTTAACAAGTGTCTCACTATACTTTGATTCATTTTAATCACAAGGTGCTAAGCACCTTGTCTAATGAGAGCATCATAAACTTCAAGGACCTGAGACAGTGTCTCTGCTACTTACAATTATTTGTAAGGTTCTCAGGTAAGACTTTCAGAGCCTCCCAATATTTTAAGCATCATAAACTGCAAGGCCCTGAGACAATATCTTTGACAATCATTTGTAAAGTTCTCAGTGAGACCTCCAGAGTCTCCCAGCACTTAAGAGTTCTTTAAGATTCTTACAGTTTGTTAGATCATCATCCAGAGCTTCCCTTAACACCAGGTTAAGGACCCTGACTGGGGAGGGGAGGGTAAAGGGGAAGAGTCAATAGCCTTGGCAAACTTAACAAGATGTTTAGTACCCTGGGTGGGGGAGGGAGTAAATTATGAAAGAAAATAGGCCTGGGGGGAGGGACACAAATAGTTTAAAAAATCATATGGCTTTGGATGATACTCTGGCTAATGAAGAGAATTGTGAGTACTTGAAAGATACTTGAAAAGGAGATAAGGTAAAAATTGATATAATTATAATTTGAAGCAGTCAATGTTGCTTATCAAGCAATCAGATAAACAATCTGTGATGATATCTTGATAACAAGCTTATAAAGCAATCATATAAACAAACTGTGATCAATGATTCCTGATTAATATTATTAGAGCAATAAATAACACCAAGGGAAGAGGCACAAAGATTTATAATTTTAGAAGGAAAGAAGGGAGAATGTGAATGTTGAGTAAATTCTATTCAATAGATTTAGACCAGTGAGGGAATAAAATACATTCTCATTTGGGTTTAAAAATCTTATTTAATCTACAGGGAAGGGGGAGGGGGGACAGATAACAGGAAAGATAAGGAAAGAAAGGACTGATAAAGGGGAAGGGAAGGTATTAGTGAAAATAAATGAAAGTTAAATTTCTAAAAGAAAAGTCAAAGGAGAAAGTAAAATTTTGGTGAGGAGGAATAAGAGAAAAGGAAAGAGATAAATATAAATGGAGAAAGATAGCATAGGGAAAAATAGAATTAGTAATCTTAATTGTAAATGTGAATGGGATGAACTTTCCCATAAAACAGAAGTGAATATCAGAATGGATTTAAAATGAGAACCCTACAATATGATATTCATAAGAAACATATTTGAAGCAGAGAGAGACACACAGGATAAAGGTAAAGGTTGAAGCAAAATACAATATGCCTCAGTGGAAGTAAAAAAAAGTGGGATAGTGATCAGGAAACTATATCTTCTTAAAAGGCACTATTGGTAATCAAGCTACATCATTATTAAACATGTATGCATTTAGTGGTATAACATCCAGATTCCTAGCAGAAAAGCTGAGTGAATTACAAGGAGAAATAGACAGCAAAACTTTAATAATGGGAGACTTCAACCTCCCTCTCTCAGAACTTGATAAATCTAACAACAAAATAAACAAGAAGAAAGTTAAAAAGGTGAATGAAATCTTAGAAAACTTAGTTATGATGCACCTCAGGAGAAAATTTAATAATTTAAAAAATCTTTTTTCTCAGCAATCCATGGCACCTTCACCAAAATTGACCATGTATTAGGGTATAAAACCTTAAAATCCAATGCAGAGAAGCAGAAATAATAAATGCACACATTTCAAACCATGATGTAATTAAAAATTACCTCTAATAAGGATCCAGGAAAGATAAACCAAGAACTAATTGGAAATTAAATAACTTTAGTTTAAATAATGGTTAAACAGCAAATACTAGAAATAATCAATAATTATAATCAAGAAAATGATAATGATGAGACATCATACCAAAATTTATGGGATGCAACCAAGACAATTTTGAGGGGAAAGTTTATATCTCTAAATGGCAATATGAATAAAATAAAAAAAGGAGATCAATGAATTGGTTATGCAACTAAAAATGCTAGGGAAAGAAGAAATTAAAAAACCTCAATTAAATACCAAATTAGAAATTCTGAATATCAAGGGAGAGATTAATAAAATGGAAAGCAAAAAAATTCATTTCATAAATAAAACTAAGCATTGGTTTTATGAAAAGGCCAATAAAATAGACAAACCTTTGGTTAATATGATAAAAAGATTAAAAAAGAAAGAAGATAACTAAATTACCAATACCAAAAATGAAAAGGGTGACTAACCACCAAAGAGGATAGACCAAAAAATACTCCATTTATCTGATCCATGGAAAAGAGACAAATTTATGACCAAACAAGAATTAGAACATATTATAAACTGCAAAATGAATGATTTTAACTATATTAAATTAAAAGGGTTTTCACTAATAAAATCAATACTGCCAAAATTGTAAGAAAAGCAGAAAGTTTGGAAACAATCTTTACAACCAGGAGTTCTAATAAAGGTCTCATTTCTAAAATACATAGAGAAATGCATCAAATATATAAGGTAACAGGTTATTCCCCAATTGATAAATGGTCAAAGGATATTAACAGACAGTTTTCAAAAGATGAAATTAAAGCTATATATAATCATAAGGAAAAATACTCCAAATCACTATTGATTAGAGAAATGCAAGTTAAAACAATAATGAAGTATCATCTCATATCTATTAGATTAGCCCAGATGAGAAAAAGGGAAGATGATCAATGTTGGAGAAGAAGTGGGAGGATTGGGACATTGATGCATTCCTGGTGGAGTTGTGAAAGGATACAACCATTCTGGAGAGCAATATGGATCTATGCTGAAGGGCAAAACAAAACTTTTCATATCCTTTGGACCAGCTGTTCCAATTCCAGGACTCTATCCAGAAGAATTGTAAAAAATGGGAAAAGTCTTACATGTTTAAAATATTCATAGTAGCTCTTTATGTAGTGGCAAATACTTGGAAATTGAAGGGATTCCCATCAATTGGGGAAATTACTAACAAGTTATGGTACATGAATATTATGAAATATAATTGTTCTATAAGAAACCATAAATGGTCAGACTCGAAAGAAGCATGGAATGACTTACAGGATCTGATGCTGAGGAAAGGGAGTAGAGCAAAGAGAGCAATGTTTAAAATTCATCAACAACATTATGAGATGGACAACGTTGCTGGAAGCAATTACTCTCCACAGTCCAGAGAACTAGGTCAACTATATTAGACTGGTAATAGTCTATGTTATCCCCAACCAGAGGAAGAAAACCAAACCAAAACAAAACACACAGAAAAAAAAAACACACCCCTACAAAATATAAGGAACACTTTATAAAAATTATCTCTTATTTATCTTTCCCTTAATCCTAATTCCTCATGCCAAAACTTACAAATTTTTAAATATGTTTAACAAAATATGGAAATAAAATACTGACCTGTTTGTTCCCTACTCAGGGGAGGGGAGTGGGAAGGAAGGGTGGAGGGCAATTCTGTAACTTGGAAATATGCATGTACAAATGGATGAAAATAAAATAAATAATTTGTTAAAAATAGGAAAGATATGTGTAGATTTTTTAGAAATTCAAATGAATCTGTGTTTACATTGAAATAAGAAACTCACAGAAATATTCATTTTCACTGCAAGCTATAATCTTAAGAATTTTAACACGCTAAGAGATTAAGTGACTTTTGATGGATTCCTTATTCAATAAGAAACAAGACTCAAAATCTGTCACCAGGACAATTCTCTATTCACTATGACTGTGCTCTTTGAAGATTTTTAAATAAAAAATTAGTTTCATCACCAAAAAAAGGACCTAAAGTTGGTCTTTAACATCATAGACCCAATTATGTTTATATAGGAGGAAGAGATTATACTTAAAAAAAACCTAATAAAATAAAAACTGATTTTTTTGACCAAATGTATCTAGAGGTAGCTTGTGCAAGAGGTGATGTAACTATAATGACATTCAGAAATTGATTTTTAAAAAGCAAAAGATATAGACTAAAATAAAAATATGCTAATCTGTATGCTATTTTCATATTTATCATACCAAATGCATGTTAGTCAAATACACTCTTGATGAGAATATTAGGGTAATATGCATACTTTCTCAAATGATGTTCCACAGTGGGCCTCATTTTTACTACCATGTAATTTATTAAAACATATGGGCAAGGGGCAGCTAGGTGGCACAGTGGATAGAGAATCAGTCCTGGAGTCAGGAGAACCTCAGTTCAAATCCAGCTACAGACACTTAATAATTGCCTAGCTGTGTGACCTTGGGCAAGCCACTTAACCCCATTGCCTAAAATAAAAAAAAAATTGTTAAATATAGAGAATAGAACTCCCATTATTCTAACTTTTTATTAATAAAATTATTACACATAATAAATGAATCACAATGGCATATCTGTCCTCTTTAAAAAGTCACACTCATGGTGAAGCTAGGTGGCACAGTGAATAGAGCACCAGCCTTGGAGTCAGGAGGACCTGAGTTCAAATGTGGCCTCAGACACTTAGTAACTACCTAGCTGTGTGGCCTTGGGCAAGTCACTTTAACACCATTGCTTTTTTTTTAGACAAATGGGGTTAAGTGGCTTGCCCAAGGCCACACAGCTAGGTAATTAGTAAGTGTCTGAGACCGGATTTGAGCCCAGGTACTCCTGACTCCAAGGAAGGTGTTTTATCCACGATGTCCACCTAGCCGCCCCTACACCATTGCTTTTCAATAAACAAAGTCACAGTCATGTAGGAACTGAAGTGCACAATCTAAATTAAAGAAGTTAAAATCTGGGGCGGCTAGGTGGCATAGTGGATAAAGCCTTGGAGTCAGAAGTACCTGGGTTCAAATCCGGTCTCAGACACTTACTAATTGCCTAGCTGTGTGGCCTTGGGCAAGCCACTTAACCCCACTTGCCTTGCCAAAAAAGAAAAATTCCTTTTCCTGCAGTTGGTGCTTCAGAAGCTTCTTTTGGCTGTTTGTGCTCATATCAAATCCTAGAATCTTTTTTTCCCTCTCTGTGAAATTTTTAAAAAGTCAATGGAAATTATACTCATTTTTAACATTATTATTGTTACTTTTCTTTCCACAGAATTCTTTGTTCTACAACCCACAATTAAAAACCAAAGAAAAAGATCAACCTTTTGGTGAACAAAAAATTTAAGAAAACAAATACACCCAAATGGTGCTACCTAAGCATCTCTTCCTATAACTTAAATCCATTATTTCTCTGTTAGTAAGTGCATTACATGTTTGTTCATAGGACTACTGGATACATGGTTGGTTGATACACTGGCTAAATATCTTAAGCCTTTCAATTTTTTCCCCTTTTTTGCTAACAAATTTATTCTGGTATAATCAAATAATAAGCAAATACTATGTGTCTATTATATACCAGGAAGTGGGTTACGAGCTATAAATTGTTTTCTTTGTTCTACATCAATTCATACAATTCTCAGTTCTCTGAAAGTGTTTTTCATACTTTCTTCTTCTTCTTCAATAATATGTCATTAAGTTTATGTACTATAATTTATTCAGCGAATCCCCTATTGGTTAGCATAACCCATTCTTCCTTTTCCTTTCAGTTTTCCTTTCACTTTTCACTTCTATTCTTTTAAGTATTGAAAACTTTTTTTATTTATAATTATTATCTTCCTTGTTCCAATCCTCATTTACTTCCATTTTTAGATTTATTTTAATTCTTTCCCCAATCTGTCTGTATATGTTTTCAACCTTTTTTTTTTAATCCATTTAAGATGAGTGGGATGTTTCTCCCATCCCTTCTTCTATATTTATATATGTAATCTTCTCATGCCCTTCAATTATGAAAAATAATAAATTCTATTACTCATTCTTGTCAACAAGAATACATTCCTTTAACTCTTCCTCTTTTTTCCTCTTAAAAATTGCTCAGAACTTATACAATTCAGTAGGTTTTCTTTTTCTTTCTTTCTTTTTTAATCTCCTTCAATTTAAGAAGACATTAAGGTTCTGAAAAGATGTATATTTATTTCCTTCCCTTCCCTATTAAAACATTATTCTTATTACTCCATATTTGTCTTTTCAATTGTTCAAATAAACATACCTTCTTAACTTTTTCTGGACTCTTGTGATTATATTTCAAAGGCTATTGAGCTCTGATACTTCAGTAGAAATATTAAAGTGCCCCCTTTTAATTAAAAAAAATTATTTTCACTTTTATGTAAAAATGTGTAGCATTAGTAATTTGTAGTTGCAAATATATCTTTTTGTCTTTTGAAATATTATAACCCAATACCTTCTTTTATTTAAAATAAAAGCTTCCAGGACTTAAATGATACTGAATGTGTATCCTCGATTTCTGAACTCTTTCATAGAGGGTGTTAATATCTTTTCCCCTGATGTCAAAGGTCTGGATTTTGACTAGGATATTATTTGAGTTTTTCCGTTTGGAGGCAATTGCATGATGTGATTGGTATGTTTTTCTATCTTCACTTAAAGACTTTTTTGTTCTAATAGAATTGGGAAATATCTACTAATAATTTCTTGAAATATGCTATGTTCTTAATATAATATTATATATGACAAAACATCATATTCAGTACTATAGTTCTAAGACTTGTTTTGTAATCATGGTTTTCAGAGAGTCTAGTGATCCTTCCATCATTACTCCTTTACCTATCTTCCAGGTGAATTTTAAGATATAGATCAGGCATCTAATATTTTCTTAAATTTTTTTAGTCTTTTGATGCTATTTGAATATTTCTGGTTCTTTAGTAAAATCATTGATTTCTTTCTAGTTAAGCTAGTTTTTAGGGGGTGTATTATTTTGGTAAATATAATATTTTATTCTCATTGTATTTTTCTCTACTTAATTATTTTCCTCCAGAACTTTTATTTCATTTTATACATCTTGTTTCATTTCTCTGAAGCATCCATGTATTACTTATAGAAAACACATTTTTCCCTTTGAATCTCTTATTGTAGTTTCTATGGAATTATTTTCCTCTTCAAGGCAGAATTTGGGAGCATCTACATATCTACAATTTTATATTAGTCATTTGTTCCATTTTGTTTTATTTTGGTTTATTACTCACCAGACAATAGAGATACACTCTAGTCTTGGCTATTCTTTTGAATGAGAAGATTGCCTCTGCTTGGTTTTTCTCTAGTAGCTCTGAATTCTTGAACTAATATTTGTTTTTCAGAATTAGAACTTTCCATATATTTGAGGTCCAGAGTTTTGTATTTTCTAAATGATATATAATTTGGAACTAGAAACCTGAACTTTCTAAGCCTTAACACTGCTCCCCACACTTTACTAAGTCTCGGTGACTTCCAATAACCCCACAGTAGATTTATAATTAGCTTGAAGACACTGAATTCGACTGAAAATTTCAGACTACTCTTCATATTTTTTTGGAGAACTTGGTCCTGGACACAAATGACTGCAGGCTATGCTTGTCTTGGACTCTCTCTTCAAGATGGATATTTGTTTGTCTGTCCTAAAATTGGATTTTCCTTTAGCTCACCATAACCCTTGTCCTTCAGGCAAATATTGTGTATTTCTGTGGTAGAAGATTTAAATTATTTTCTCATGAAACTTCTTGGCCATTTTTCAGGCTGAGGAGGAGAATATGCTTGGCTAGAATAATTATATGGGAGTTAGGTCCTCTGCTTCCTTTCAGACATCCATTTTGGTTGGAAGACCCCCAGGCTAACTTTTACTGCCATACTTTAAGTAAGAGCTACCAATCTCATAAGAAGAAAATTCCAATTCACCAACTGCCCTTATGCAGTCACAGATCTGTATCAACAGCCACCAAAATGACCCACCAAAAAAGAGAGGCATATTATTTAGGATAAAAGTGTTCCTAAGATATTTATTAGAGGCACAATCATTGATATCAGGTATTTGATATTCATTAATTTATTGGTATATATTGTGATATTTAAACAACAGTAACCATGATAAAGGTATCTTAATGCTTATAAAGTACTTTAGTTCAATTGATCACTTAAAGGACCAATATCTGAAAAAGGTCGGGGAAGAAAGTCAGAATTCAAGAACTCGACATCTATGCAATGCCTTGACTATCATTAAATTAATGAACTTATTCTATATACTATTACAAGGGTTTTTAACATCAAGTCCAAGCATCTTCTTGATTTCAATAGGTCTGTGAATGGTTAAATATTTTCACTAAGCTCTAACTGAAATCTAGCATTTCCTTCATTTATGAATCTAGGCAAAACAACAAAAACAAAACATCATTCTGAAGAGCACCAAAGTTCCAACCAATCTACCAAATAAGGAGCTCATATCCTATCATATGTGACAACTAGATTTGTTAGCAAAAAGCATAGAAAGTTTATAGTTAGAATGGAAACTTTCAGAACTAGTTTTACCCATATGTAGTCCAGGCAAACGACTTTATTTCAGTCCATCCTTCAAGAACCCATCTTTCCCCCAACCAGTTGTCAACAATTATTTTTTACTGAATTGTCAGTTGAAATCAAATCAATGTCAAAATAATCATTTGAAGTATCATCACTGCTTTGAGTCTTTGCAGTTTAGGAGGAGGCTTACATTTTGGCATTGCATAATTCTGTAGGATTAAACTTTAAAGACACAAGGCCCGATGATGGAGCATTTACTCCCCTGGAATGACACCATATTGATATGTGACTCTGAGTAGATTATTTTCTGGAGCTTGCTTCAAGAGTCTTTACAAAAACAGCACTTTTCACAGAGAAAGATTATAGAGAAATATCTCAAATAAAGAAGTTTCACTTAACGTTTATTTGAAGTAAAGAAATCCTTTAGAAGTATCTCCTGTAATCCTTCTAAATGGGGTTAAGACTAAGCAAATATCTGCAATTGTTACAAAAGCAAATGTATTCTAGGCTTCCTTTCCCTATTAAGTACTTGACTATTGTAGTCCTATCTTTGAGATACACTGAGCTCTGACAGATGGAAACACAGCAGCAGTCACAGAGAATGGCTTGTCAAATGAGGCACACATACAAAGAGTTCGGCAACAGTGTTCCTTACTGCAGAGAACCAAAGGCCTAGTGACCTTCACAGCTAGTGGAGGTAAGCTACATTGACTCCACTCTTGAGATTAATACTTTCCCATGCTGAGTGGGCTGAACTAAAGATGCTGAGAAAGGAGGAGCTCCTCTCCTAAGACGGCAGTTTTCTATTGTAAAGGTGTTTTATTTTTTCTGGCTGGTATTTTACCCTGCTTTTATTTGAGTGAATAAATAAATGACCTATGAGATTGCAGTGCAGGGACAGGACTGGAGAGTAAATGCTTCAAAATATGGTTTGTTTTCCAATGGCAACTGCTATCTCTGAGTGAGCAAGAGGATAATACTTGTCATTCATTTCTGATGGATATTTTTATTCAATTATGCTGTCTCTTTAAATATTACTCATTTAACTGCTTTTCCCCCCAAAATTGCTATGTACTTTTCCTTATTGATCCCATCTAAAAATGTCTTCCTCGGATGAGTCTTGCACCGTCTAATAATCCTCAATAGATCATTTACCAAAATTCAAAATGGGAATCAAAGTATCATCAAAACTTTTTGCTCTAGTGATGTGAGCTCATATTTTTTACCTGGCCTTTGGATCATTTATTGTTTCCCCCAACAGATTACAAATGAGGAAACAGAGACAAAGAAAGTTTACAAGGTTTGCTCAAGATTTGTTCATAGAACTTGAGAGCTGGAAGGATCTCAGTTCTATCCAAACTGTACTTTGGATAAAAATATTAATCATTATAGATCAAATACATGTTCTTCTAATCACTTCATCAAAATCTCTAAGAAAGGAAAATATACTACCTCATGAAGCAGAATATTCCATTTATGTATAATTTTAATATTAGAATTTTGGTCCTGATATTAAGGATATGCATCTTACCAATTCTAAATTTTGTTGGTGATTCTGCACTTTGGTACCAAGACCATATTTAATTCCCTTTTAACATAATAGACATTCAAATTCTTTAAAATAACTGTCATGTATCCCATTCATCTATTATTTTGGGGGTTAATAATAATAATACCAATTTTATTTTTTACTTATACTCATTTGATATGCATTAAAGGGTCTATATATCCTACTTCCTTCTTATGGAAAATCTCCTATTTCATCTTAAGGATCTTTTGTAATTGTGCTATCTAAACTTTAATACAAATACTATGCCTGTACCCATTCTAAAACAGATTATTACCTACTTATTTCTAGAAGATTTTGTTCTTCTTTTTCCTAATTGCATTAGGATTTAAATCAATTGATCACTTAAAGAACAGATATGACTATCTGACATATAATTAAATTTTATATTGAGTTTTCTGTTGACTATCTCACACATATATTTAAAATTTATATTGAGTTCTCTGTTGACTATCTGACATATATTTAAAACTTATATTGAGTTTTCTGCTGACTAAATATCTCAATTTTTTCCATATATAATCTATCCATTCTTCTTCACCTTATACTAATCACACTGATTATTGAATTCAGGTAATATTTTATATTTACTTTAATTTCACTATTTTAATTCTCTATAGGTTTTAGCCTTCTAAGTATGTTTTATATCATGCCTATGATTCAAAGGCTTTGACCTTTTTTCCCAACTATATGTGATTGGTGAACTTGATAAGCTACCAAAATATTATGAGAAATAATCTTAATCTCCCAAAAATCTGTGGAGCATGACATCAATTTTTTTAAAAAGAAAGATTTTATTTATTTTGAGTTTTACAATGTTTCCCCTATTCTTGCTTCCCTCCCCCCACCCCACCCCTCACAGAAGGATGTCTGTTAGTCTTTATATTGTGTCCATGGTATACATTGATCTAAGTTGAATGTTATGATAGAGAAATCATAACTTTAAGGAAGAAAAATAAAGTATAGGAGATGGCAAGATTACATAATAAGACAACAGCTTTTTTCCCCCCCTAAATTGAAGGTAATAGTCTTTGGTCTTTGTTCAAACTCCACAATTCTTTCTCTGGATACAGAAGGCATTTTTCATCACAGATAGCCCAAAATTGTCCCTGATTGTTGAACTGATGGAATGAGCAAGTCCATTAAAGTTGATCATCACCCCCATGTTGCTATTAGGATGTACGTTTTTCTGGTTCTTCTCATCTCACTCAACATCGGTACATGACATTAATTTAAAGGAAACAATGATAGTCTCAATTAAGACAATTCATCTCACAATAATTTAGTGATGAAAAATTTTTAAAAATATAACAGGGCGTGGCTAGGTGGCGTAGTGGATAAAGCACCGGCCCTGGAGTCAGGAGTACCTGGGTTCAAATCCAGTCTCAGACACTTAATAATTTCCTAGCTGTGTGGCCTTGGGCAAGCCACTTAACCACGTTTGCCTTGCAAAAAAAAAAAAAACCCTAAAAAAACAAACAGAAGAAAATAGAAAAGATCTGCAAGTAATAGTAAAAGCAGTTCAGTCCCTTCTTAACTATCTCATTAACAATTTGTGTTTTTATTTCTGCATATTTTCAGTGTCAAATACATATACATTCACTCAGGTTTATGCATGTATATAAGTATGCATGTATAATCATATAGACAGCATGTACAGACATACACATGCATCTATCATACATATGTATCAGGGGATATGTATGTGTGTTTGCATTTATATGTATGTACATATGTATCTATATGCATATATTATGTATCTATGTGTGTATCTATATGCATGCACACATATTAACTCAATTGCACATGTGTATATCACATGCATGCATGTATTTTGTGTGTGCATATACATCTATATGTGTGTATTTTCTCACCAATTAGAATAGAAATATCTTAGAAATCAGAATTACTTGATTCCGTATTATTTACATGGCACCTGTTATCGACAAAGAATCTGACAATTACTTAATATGTTGATTTATTGTTAATAAATTAATAGTTAACTAGGTAAAATTCAATCTGGGACTTAGGAAAACCGAAGTTCAAGCCAGAATCAGAAACTTATAAACTATCTGACCTTGGGCAAGTCACTTAAATTCTACCTACCTCAGTTTCCTTGTCTGTAAAATGAATCTATCTCCCAGAATGGTTTAGATTTTAAAATAAAGCAATTATTTTTAAAGTGTTTTGCAAACCTTAAAGAATGGTATAAATATTAGCGATTATGATTTTTATGATTATTAGAAGGAAGAGTAGAAAGAAGAGGAAGAAGAGAAGGAAGGAGAATACAACAAGGGCAAGGATGAGGATGAAGATGAATGCAAAAATATGGCCAATTACTGAATTAATTAATATTCATTATTAAAATAGTTTTGATTTTATCCAATTATATTATTGTCTAGCTCATATCTCCATTCTTTCCACAAGAATAGCATGAGAAACCTCTTTAAATTTTTTACTCAAATCTATTTAAATTTTATTTATAGAATTACCCAATATTTTATTTTAGTAAACCCAAATCTCCCTAAAAAAATATTAGTCTGGGGGGTGGCTAAGTGGTGTAGTGGATAAAGCACTGGCTCTGAAGTCAGGAGTACCTGGGTTCAAATCTGGTCTCAGACATTTAATAATTACCTAGCTGTGTGGCCTTGGGCAAGCCACATAACCCTGTTTGCCTTGCAAAAAAACCTAAAAAAAAATATTAGTCTGCCATGGATTGTGGTTCCTCATGAAGCTTTTTGTGACTGTTTGTCTTTCTAAGTGTTTATTAGTCATCTCTTTAATAATCTAATCTATAATTATGCTACAAATTGAAGTTCACATCATTGAGCATATGAATACTGTATTATCTTTACTTTTTTGGAAAATTGGTTTATTTATCTTTGCTGTCTTTTATGATCTTTCACATATAAAATTTACATCTCTTGCACCTCTACTCCCAAATAGTGTTCTTTCTTAAACTAATACCTATTTTAGTAATTACTCTTCTTAAGGAAACAAAAGGGTTATTTTTTTTGGGTGATATATCAATTACTTCATAATGTATTAGACTCATATAAATAATAAATTAGAAAAATGAGAGACAAAATTAATGGAATCACGTGCAAGATGAGTGGAAAATTTTCACATATAATATATTGTAGAAAGAGTCATCTTAAGCAGCTGTTTTATATTTGTAGTATATCAATTTAATATATAAACTTTCTTGACATCAATAATAATGAATGTACATATTCTAATTTCCAGAGACAGCATGATGTGATGTATAGAGTGATTTTCAGAAACAAGAGGAAAATATGGATTCAAATTCTACCTCTGCCACCTATAATTTGAGTGACCATAGGGAAATTACTTTACCTCTAAGCCTCCAATAAACTCTAGATCCTAATATAGACAATTTGGGATATGCAGTAAAACCATAGTTCAACCAAGAGAACAATGTACACATTAACAACAACATTGTGAGATGATCAATCCTGATGGTTGCAGCTGCTCTCAGCAGTTCAGAGAACACAGACAAATTTATTAGACTGACTACGGACAATGCTATCCCTATCCAGAGGAAGAAAAACAAAACAAAACAAAATAAAACAAAAAAAAAATCCTTCAGAACCTGATCAACATGGCATTCACTTTTTAAAATATTTCTCTTATGTATTTCTATCCCTTAATTCTAATTCTTCATACAGAAAATGAATAATCTGTCAAGATGTTTATCACAAATGTATATGTACAATATTAACTTGAGTGTTCACTGCTGAGGGGAGAGGGATGGGAAGGGAGGGTGGAAGGAAATTTTTTAACCTAAAAATATACATAAACATAAGATGGAACATTGAAAAACTTTCATAAAATGTATTTGGAAAAATAAAATATCAATTAAAAACATAGGTCCTTGTCATATTGATATAATAAGTGAATGTTGAAACTTGTTTCTTCATGTTACCCAGGGAAAAATGAGAATATAATAAAAAGAAGGAAAAAAAAACTAAAGACTGGGATTAAAAATAAAAGATCAGAGAAAATAAAAGAAACTATGTCTTTTCACAGATGAGGAAACTAAGACCCAGAAAATGATAGTGACTTGTTTAATGTCATACATATAATAAGAGGCATTTGAAATCTATGTGCTCATTTAATTGGGCCAACTTTATTAAACTAGAATTTCCATTATGTGAAAGATATAAGATAAAGACAAACTATGTAAAAATAAACAGTCTTCCATTGTAGGAACTCTTAAAAACTCTTTTCTTGTGATAAAAACCCTAAAAAGAAATGAGTTTTTGCTTTGTTTTCTCTCCACCATCTTTAATTGAATTTTAATTAGAATTTTGATTTTGATTAAAATTAAAGAATTCTCAAATTGAACTACTTTGGAAAGTCCTCAGACCTGATGCCTTGGAATGGAAGTGGCAAATCATTTACGTATCTTTGCCAAAAATCTACCAATGTGATTATGAAGGATCAGATATAACTGAACAATGATGATGGAGACACAAGCTTGATGTAAAAATTGCCTACATTTTTTATAAACTTGGAGAAAAATCTCACCCCTACATTGAGCCCCAGGTCAACTATTTCAAGACAAATATTCTCATTACAAACCTCATTAAGACTTTACTTACTAACTCCTTTACTATTTAGAAACATAGACTTCAGAGTAAAATAAAAAATAAATTCTCCTCTGGTAACCCAACTTTATGATTTTTTAAAATTTCATATCTCCTTATCAAGGCTCCCAAAGTGTGGGTGCTTGTTTCAGGAGTCTGTACCTAATTGATAACTACCTTATGTCTTTACACAGTCTGGAGAAGTTGAAAAACAGTATTAAAAATGATCTACTTAATAAGTGAATAACAATAAATGACTTAGTGAGTCATACTTTAAGTAAGAACTTTTACTCTATAGCTTATTTATATAATGATTATAATATTCTATTTTAATAGTTTGTTGATTTAGGTATGAGTACTGTCAGATAAATGACTGAAATTATTTACAAAAAAAATTAGTGACATTATTTTCAGAATTTAGAGGTACTAATCTTTTAAAGTATAACCAGCTCTACTTACCTCTTAGACATTTGGAGCTAAGAGCTGAAAAACTTCTTTAAAATATATGAGTTCTTCAGTCAGGTATTATTATTTGACATTATACTTTGCTTGGACTTATCCAACAGAATATTAATTCAATCTCTTAAGTATGAACTCCTTTGAAATTTTTTTCATAATTCTCTAACAATATAAAAAAAATCTCTCCCTCTCCTTCCAACCTATTCAAAGCATTTTCCATTGACAGATAAACATTTAAAACACACTTTTTCTATTTATGTCTATTTCTGGCTTGTGTAAGAAGTCCACAGCTGAAGTCAAATCATGTGAATCTTCAATCTCAGTGATCTGAATCCCACATTACTCTATTTGCCAATGACCTGATTTTCAGCATCTCTAGAATTTTCATTCCAAGAGAACCGAAAATTAAACAAAAAAAGTAAAACTTTCTTAATATGAAACAAATTTTGAGAGAAGATATTTCCCTAGGTACAAAAATATAATTTTCCCTTCTTAGTTGGTTACATTTAAATGACAAGCATGATTGAAAGTAATCAGAAAAGCAGTGGTAGCAGTAGTCACAATTTTGGCTACCCAATTTAGTTTAGGAAATTCTATGGAACCTATTTAAATTCCAAATAATCATTCCTCAACTATTGAGGACTTATTTTATCAAATTAAAGTAGATGTTGCCTTATACCTCTTTTACATGTTAAAGAGTAAAGAAAAAATTGTATAGGTGTTACCAATAATTTCACAACTTAACCATGAGAATACCTTCATATCAAGGCTATGAAATGGGTTTTAGAAAAATCTAAATGGCATAGGCCAGAGGGCTCAGGCAATCATTTGAAAGTTTTATCCTGCAACAATTTTCCAAGGAAACAAATACATAAACAAAACAATGGTAAATTGTTTTACTATTAGGCATTTAATTCCCAAAGTATTTTCTTTCTAAACTCTTTTTACTTAAATTTTGCTTATCACAACTAAATCTTAGAAATTAATTTTAAATAATTCATCACAATCTATGAAGGAAATAATCATCTTTTCCCCTTAGTCATTCAATTTAATTCAGTAACTAATTATTAGATCCCAAGATTAAAGAGTAAAAAAGGAAAAAGAAATCATTTTTGCCCTTAAAAATTGTCTTTCTATTCATGTTTCACATATATAGCATTAAACAATGGAAAGATATTGTATTGAATTTAAATAAAAAGTCAAAAGGTACTTAGCTACAGTGGAGAAGTAAAGACACAGATTTGTCTGAGCCTCCTCTCAAACCCCTTCAAATACTTTTAAATAATGACAAACAAATTCTTACATGGTAGAATCTAACAAAAGATGAAATGAAACATTTTCCAGCCCAGGACAACATAGAAGGTTAGCAAGAAAAGTCTGTTATATCACAGAGAAAGAGGAGTACAGTCCAGTCCAGGCCACACCAACAGAGACCCCCAGCAACCTAGGAGCAGGCTTAATCAATGGCAGCAGTGAATTTGTCCAGACTTCTCATTCCAGAGATAGTAGGAGAATATTGGGGTCTTTTTTTTTTAAGCACCGAGGCAGGATTCTGTTGTTTTTGTCCATACTTGGATCTGGATCACACTTCCAGAGTGAGGAGGGGAAGTAGAGAACCAGAATTTGTGCCTTAGAGAAGGCACAGTTCCAAGACAGAAAAGAATGCTTATAGTTGGTCACAGAGCAGGAGCATTGACCAGAAGACTATTAAAACACCTCTTTTCAGATCATATCACCTTGGAAAAACTGGAAACTTGCAGGTCCTCAGAAATAGCTCAGAAAACATCTAGATAAATTCACAGAGGCTTGGAACAGTGTACCCTCCATCCTGAAAGCAGAGGTTTACTTTAATAAATTGTTAAAAATCAAGTTATAGACTGGGAAAATGAGCAAACAAGAGAAAAAATTCTGACCATAGAAAATTAGTATGAAGTTTGGAAAGATCAAAGCACACACTCAGGAAAATATAACAGAGTTAAAGCTCCTACATCCAAAGCCTCCAAGAAAATCATAAATTAGTCTTAGACTACAGAAAAGTTCAAAAAAGCATTTTGTAAATCAAGAGAGGTAGAGGAAAAAATAAGAAGAAAAATGTGTTATGCAAGAAAATTATGAAAAATAAGTCAGAAGCTTATTAAGGAGATGCAAAAAAATACTTAAATAAATAGCACCTTAAAAAACAGACTAGACCAAATGGTGAAAGTGATACAAAAGGTAAACAAGAGAAGAATGCCTTAAAAAACAGACCTGGGTATTGCATAGAGTACTATGAATTTGTCAAAGTATGATCATGAAGAGTTGAACATGAAAGAATAACTTCCTTATCTCTGTTGGTGTGGCCTTGACTGGACTGAACTCCTCTCTCTCTCTCTCTCTCTCTCTCTCTCTCTCCCTCTCTCTCTCTCTGGTGCAAGACTTTTCTTGTTGACCTTCTATGTTGTCTTGGACTGGAAAATGTTTCATTTCATTTTTTTATATTCTGCCATGCAAGAATTTGTTTGTCATTATTTAATATATTAAATACAATAATATACCATCAGAATTTATTGGAGATGATGGCACAGACAGCACTTAGTTTTTGCAATAAAATAGGTAAGAGATTATGGTGCCTAAACAATGGTGGTGGCTTAGAATGAAGAGAAAGTATTAAATGTGAGAGATAGGAAGTTAGAAATGCTAATCTTTGGCAAGTAATTTTATATATGGGTTGTGATAGTGACACTTTAGCATAATAATAAGATAGTAGACTTGAGACACTAGGAGAGATAAAGATACCTTCAATAGAAATAAAAAGGTTGGGAATAGAAAAAGAGTTTAAGGGAAAAGATAATGAATTATATTTTAGATATGGGAAATTTAATTTTTTTCTGAAATGTTCAATAGGCAATTAAAAATTAAACTATAGGAAAAGAATAGGAATGGATATAATTTTGATAAACATCAATATCAACATGATATAGTTATGAAAATGAGTCTTGATGTAGATGATGAGGCACAAAGAAGATGGAATAGGAAAAATAAGACAAGCAGAAGGAAAACCTGGAGAAAATAGTATTAGAAATGTCAGGGAAGAGAGAATATTCAGGGAGAGATGGTTGTCCATAGTACCTAGAGAATCAGAGTAGTCAACATTTTCAGGAATAATAATAGAGTTGATTTGATTATTACTCACAAAACAAGAAGCAGAAGTAATTTGTGTTCACAGTGGAAAGAGCAGATGGAAAGTTGCAGTAGACCATTGGATAGGATATGAAATATGGTCTAATGGTCTGCTATGAAGAGAGGATGCACTTTACTGTATTCTATGTAGATGGCAAACTGTTATAGAATATAAGAAGGAATAAGTATTTTGTTATTCTATGACTAATTACTAATAACTCAATAAATATGAAAAAGAGACTTCCCAATCCTATTTCCAGGCATAACTCACAATTTTATGGTCATATTTGTGAAGAAAACTACCATATCCTTGTATCTAACATCTTAAGCTTAACTCCTGTTATGTCAAAATTATACAAATAAATCTAATTTTAAAATTATAGACCATATGTTGAGTTAAACCAGAAATCTCCTAGGAAGGCCACAATAAGATTTGGAAGATATTCAAAAAGAGCTAAATAAGTTTCAATCGTATACTCTTCCTCAATTTCCTTATTGCACATCCAACCATTTTTTTAAATTCTAGCAGCTCTGCATAAAAGGACATCATATCATCTCAAACCTGACAATCATATGGATCCAATTAATATAAAAATGTGAATTTTTATCTCTGCTAAGATTTCCACTCTACAGTAAGTTTTTTTTAAGTTCCTAACCAAGATTCAAAGATAGAGCACACAAATAAAATTCACTTTCTGGAGGACTGGAGCTCTTCCATTAGATGTGATATTTTTTGAGATAGGAAAGCTACAGAAGTAATTATATGGTATGGATGAATGAATTCCTTTCTCTTTTACTTTCTTAGAGAAGTTGTATTACTTACCTTAATTAGTCTCTTGACATTTGAAGAATACTGATCATCTTTCCCTAACTGGAGGGAAGGAGAATTTTACCATGGATTTGAAAATATTTTGGACAAATCTTGTTTATTTCTTGTTAAAGAAAAAAATCCTCTTCTAAATTTATGAGTGACTATAGCTGCCAAGAAAATACACCTTTAGGAATTATTTCTAAACTGTTTTTAAAAATCTTTTAAGGTAGAATTGAAGCACCTGCCTCTTCAAGATTATTTTAGTGGTTATTTTTATGGTCACTCCCAAAATTCTGTGATTAGTTTTGTGGGGGATGCAACTCCATGCAAACCTATGGATCTTAAAAAAAATCAAACAGCATATTAAGAATCCATCCCATATGCACTATTCTCTTTTCATGATCTCTATAAATTCAAACATATTCTCTTTGAAAGTTGATGCCTGAAACTTTTCTCTTTTTTTTCAATGTTGTCAAGTTAAGGGGTTTATCTCATCATAAGCTAGGATGAAATATAAAATAGGTATTTAATAAATGCTTTTCAGAATTCTGTGAGTTACATCAGGGGTGGGGAATCTCCAAACTGTTTTGGTCTGGTGTTATCAAGGCAATCATAGGTAGGACTCAAAATTCAATAAATCTAGATATTTTTATGGATAATTAATTAAATGTTTGACCAAATATAGCCCATGAATGATGTTACAAATATCCAAATGGCCCTTGACAGATAACAAGTTCCCCACCGCTGAATTACATCAACAGGTTTAAGGTTATTAGCTAACTTTTATATCATGCTAATTCTATGCCAGGCTCTATTTTAAGTACTTGCTAATTATTATCTCATTAAATTCTCACCCCTACTCACAAAAATAATTATTGCTGTCCTTAACTCCCACTTTACAAATGAAGAAACTAAGGCAACCAAATTAAGTGACTTTCCCAGGGTCACAAAGTTAGTAAATATCTAAGGCTAGAGTTGCATTAAGGTACTTTTGATTCTAGGTCCATTACTTTGATTTTATAAACTAAGGTTTAAATTATAGGAATGATGGGTTTTTTCCTAGGTTTAGAATACTGTAAAAGACCCACTTGCCCAAATTCTTCCAAATCTAGCAAAAATGGATATAATTGTTTTAAAATAATTGAGAGGGAGAGAGAATCCTATATATGTTTATCTTAAAAGCAAAGCATCATAGATACATTGTAGGATGAAAAATAGTCATAGAGATCCCTCTTAATTCAAATTCCAAAGACAAAAAAGACCTAAGAAATGGAGGAATGAACAATAAACCAATTTTAGGTGTTTACATAACTGTATAAAATATGGATAAATGTCAAAATGAATTACTGTAAAATGGTGAATGTGAGCAGACTCATGACTAAACTATATTTCTAGCAGGGTGGTCTTCACTTCTTTATAGTTAATATTCATTGACTCTGAAGAGAAATTAAAACAAAAAAGAATCTAGGATCACTTAAGTTTCACTGTTGTAGTGAAGATAGATAGGGTCAGCAGTCTTTCTAGTTCAATTTTTAATTATAGCTATTAATGCTTAAAATCCTCATATATTTTCTCATTTTCCAAAATTTCTCATGCAACTGTCATTTGTTATATTACAACTGATACTATTTTATTTTTCTAATCCCTCCTTGATTGGAGCTCCTAGAGCGTAGGAGTTGTTTCATTGACTTAAACATAGATAAAGTGCTCTTTTCTATTATTTCTTCTACTGATTGGGACAATTATCTTTCTCTAGCTTGATTTTATTAAAACTTTCTAGCAATTTATCTGATAGAAAAAATGTAAAATAGATTTTATGTAACATGTGAGTGAATCCATCAATTTAATTTTGAAATTATATATACCTATCATGGCAGAATAAATTCTAAGTTGTACTACCAATTGTTTCTGTGAAACTGCCCACCTTTGTTACCCAGAAATGTGCTCCATAGAGAAAAGATATATGACTGCTCCAATTGCACTGCTGTTTAAATTGACCCCCCCAAGCTGCTTGGTGTGAATAAAAGTTATGGTTGGAGCAATATAGGAACAGCTCTGCAGCAGACCATGGAGAACATGCTGGTTTTTCTTTCTTAAAACATCTTTGATTCTTAGCATCAATTCCACCTATGAGGCATAAACCAGAATCCAAATTTTAGGAAAAAGAAAACTTTCTCAGAATCTTTCTTTTAAGAGTTTTCTAACAGGGTAGAAGGAGAGAGAGAGAATAGAAAAAATGAGAGTGGAAAGGAATAGAGTGGAGGGAAATACAGCTAGTAAGAGTAAATGTGGGAAAAATATTGAAACAACTTCTTTGGTGAACTTATGATAAAGAAAGCAAGTCATTCCAGAGACAGAGCCATTGAAATTTGGACACAGACTGAAGTACATTTAGTACATTTTTTTCTTTTTCACTATTCTTGAAGTTTCTCATTTTCTTGGGGGGGGATTATGTTTACTCTCACAACAACATTATTGTAATAATGTAAAATTTTTTTTAAATAAAGTCCAAAGAATCCCCCCCCAAAAAAAGTTTTCTGACTAAATCATGCTTTACATATAATATATATTTGAATATGTATGATTACTTATACATATATAATTACTAAAATAAATTCATTTTTTCCTCTCAAAATGAAATCTAAAATGAATTTAGTGGCTCTAAATAAGAGTGAAAAAGAACACAGATCTTCATTTACCAGTTTTGACTTAATCTTAAGTTTCTTTTTTATCTGTTTTTGCTGATCTTAATTTTTAGAACATTTATAATTGCAAGTTAGCTTGCTTGGTGCTTGACCTAAAAGAAAATACAAAAATAAACCAAAAGGATATCTCTTCTTGATTTTTGGCTTATTTGGTAGCTCCTTCCTTTAGATTATATGTTTCCCTCCTTTATACCTTCTTATCCTTGCTTTGTCACTGACAGACTTAGGCAAGCCAGTTAAGTTAACCTCCTTGTAACTCATTTAATCTCTTCATTGACCTGTAAGATTGCCTTTATAGACCTGGTCTAAATTCTGGTTATTATACATGGTATTGAACAGCCATCACAAGGTGTAGGCCAATTACCATAAAAGGTAGCTTGGGCTAAAAGGATCTTTTATTAAATTGCTAACACAAAAACAGATATGTAAGATGTGATCTCCCACCTTTGTAATCTATTCAAAAATAATAATTCTATATTCAAAAAATTAATTATATATTAATTAACTCCTGTATAGTAATTCATTAAAATAAATACAAATACTCAAGAAGAAATTGTGGATCTCTTAGGACCTCAGTAGTTTTCCAACTCAAATAAATAAAGACATTCAGAGCAAACCTAAAACACAAGAAGCCCTTTATCTCCAGTGCAAATGTGAACATTGACTTATAACCAAATACTCAGCAGCTAATCCTCAACACACACACCAAACACATGCAGACACACACACACACACACACACACACACACACACACACACACACATAAATCATTGGTACTAGTCTCCAGAGTTTGACTCATTGTGTTTAGTTTTCCCACATGCCTGCATCTGCTATACTCAGATAAGAACCATTTAAAACTCAACTTACTTTATAGACTTGGGCACCCTTTCTATCTGTGATCACAGAGAAACCTGAACTGAGACCATTCTCTCTGATTGTATTTTCACTCAATAAAACTGACTCATTTTACTTTCTCTCCATCAATTCCCATCTAATTCTAGGTTCTCCTTTCAGATGTTTTTTTGCCTACTACATTTTACAATTCTGAACCTCATTCAATAAGCCTGGATCCCTTGTCTAAAGTTTTTCTAAATGTGTAGAGAAGAGTTTATCAACCCAGAGTCTAAGAATTTATTTTTTAAAATTTTACTTATTTTTATAACTGTTTTACAAAAATAAATAAGTATTACTCTAAAGGCTTCATCATTCTGCCAAAGGGTTCCACACTAAAAAAAGGAAAAGAATTCTTTACCTAGAGTGAAGAAATTAATTTCCCATCATCTTATTATAGTTTTATTTTCCCCAACAGAGAAAAACATAGCTTAGTAATTCTGAGCATTAACTGCCCATAACTTTCCATCACTAAAGACTTGTTTGATTTGCGATCTGCCATTTGAACTGTCCCACTTCCAAAAGTGGATTCTAAATTTACTCAAAATCCCTCTTATAAATTGCATCTCATTTTTACTTAGTCTTTTAAAAGAAAAACTCTTTTCCTGAACATTTCAAATAAATCTAAGTATATATATATATATATATATATATATATATATATATATATATACTTTAAGAATACATAGTTTTTTTGTAATCACAAAAAAATCAATAAGTCATTTATGTAGAATAATGTTTTAGAGCAATGGCATTTATATAAACATAAGGTATAATTATTTCTGGGTCAGTTAAGTGATGCAGTAGATAAAGTGCTGGATAAAGAAGCTTCCTGATTTCAAATCTCAGTCACTTAGTATCTGTGTGACCCCAGGAAGGTCACCAAACTATGTTTGCCTCAGTTTTCCCATCTAAAAATTATATGGAGAAAGAAAGGGCAAATTACTCCCTCAACTAGGGTCATAAAGAGCCAGATACAATTTTAAAAATGACTGAACAACAACAGCATCGATATTATAACAATGTGTAATGCCAAAATCTTAATTTTATTTCCTTACAATATCTTTGTAATTCAGCTATTTTTATTCTTGATTGATGATTGCATTGTAAAGCATACTGATTTTGAATTTAACTGTGACATCCATTCTGAGTTACAGCAATTAAATAATTGCAAGTGTATTTCTTTCTGATTTTCCAAAAGAAGAGATGAAATAAGCATCTCATGTTTTTTTTTTTCTAGGTATGCACACTTTTTCCAACAGGAGAGATGAAATAAGTATTTCAGTTTTTTTTCCTAATTACAAAAATGTTTATCATTCCGGCTTTTTAGAGAGAGAATTACAAAGGTAGGCAGTTAATATGAAGGAAAATGCCAAAGGTGCAACCAAAGCAACTATAAGGTAGAATAATTACACATTTAGAGGGAAACATTTATTAATGCCTTCAGGTTCACTTCAAATCCTCCAGGAAATAGAAGATGCTGGAGCTGTAGCCAGATTCAGTAACAGCATGTGAGCAACCTTCAGAGTCAAAAATCATTCAAAAATATCTAATCCCATAACTGTATTGGAGCTGGCAGGTGCTCACTACACAGAACATTAATTTGGGAGATTTAGAGGGGATTTTTAAATAACCTTCTGTGCCCAATATGTTAAGAGCAACGTGCCTGGGGATAAAGGCAAAGAATATCTCATAACTAGAGGAAGGGTGAACATGTGAAGATTGAAAGGAAAAGGAGGATATTTTCTACCTAAAATTCATTAAATAATTTTGGTTAGCTCCCTTTCTGGTTCCTTTCTCCATATTTTCATGGTGGAGAGTACAAGGAAGAAAACTTTTGGTATGTTCTGAATAAATCTGAATATGAGTGATTTGCAAAAGATATATATCTTATTCCTCAGAATTTATTATGAACACTTAAGAGAAGGATTTTGAAGGACAGTCTTGGTTAAATTCCTTTTAACTTCGATTTCAAAGTTCCCTTGTAAAGATGTGTATTGAATCCTGGAGATGATTTTTGCAAACCCTTCTTAAAATCAGGGAAGTCTATGATCAGTCAAGTTTGTTTTGAATCACTCTCATTAAGCTAAAATTTGACAAGGTTAAAGGGATGCATAAAGGAGACTAGAAGGAATGGAGAAGGGAGGAAATAACTAACAACTCATGTCCTGAGCAGGTGGCATATGCTTGATCTGTCATGAATTTTTTAAAGTGACAGTAATCTGATTTGGAGCAATAAGATCCAGTGGATGAAAGGGATGAAATGTTGTTTTCTATAGTGACATTCTCCTTTAATAGATCACCTTGAATTCTTGAACTTGAAAGCCCAAAATTAAGCATCATATATGCCAAGAAGTCTATAAAATGAAGACATAGAGAAGTAAATGTTAAAAATTAACATGAATATAAGTTTGAGGGATAACAGCAGGAGCATACCATACATATCAGGAGATAAGAGACATACAGAGGACAAACTAGAAATATAAAGAAAAGTTAGCTTGAGAGAAGATAGATTCATTAAGCTATTACTGATGGAACTGCAAACTAAGACAAAGATTTTTTAACTTAGACAATAAACCTGAGCCAGAGAGCTCCCTCTAAGCAGACTTTTTTGAGAATTACATTAGGAGAGAGAGAGACAGATTTCTACTAATCTAAAGCCCCATTTGCCCTTTGGTCATAAATGCTATCAATGCCTAAAGCAATTGTCTATAGAGATCTTGCTATGCATTGGGAGAATGGAATTGGGTTGGAAGGACAGTATTATATAAGGACTACGTAACTAAGAAATAAGCTTAGAAAATAGTTTTTCTAAAAGTTAATTGTGATGAGAAATCAATGGGAAGCATCCTAATCAGAGTTTAGGAGAGGTAAGTTTAGAAAACTTAATTCCTCAGGATCACCTCTTTAAAACTAATGGGAATAGCTTTCAGCTTTTCTTTGAGCATCTTACTTACCAATAGGGATAGGAGTTAGTAAAAATAGTGTAAGAGGTAGTACTATATTATTAAAATGGCTCAGAAGTCAAATCCCAGTGCCACCAGTCTATTTTTATGTAGTCAGTAAGATTAAATCAGAATCTTATACAGTATTTCATAATAAATAAAAATGTATATTTAATATGAATAAAGTCCATATTGTAAAAAAAGCAAAACATAACAATTCACAGTTATGAGGAGGAGATGTAAAACAAGGGACAGAAGCCACTATAAATGATAAAAATGTGCTTTTATTACAAGAATCTGAAAATTTGCTGCAAGAGCAAAATTAATACATTTAAAGTATGAAGGAAAGTGGTAGAATGCATAAAAATAATTTTATGAAATTTCTCAAGTAAGACTTAGGTCCAAAATATATAGGTAGCTATGAGAAATATTTAAAATAAAAGCAATTTCATAAAGAGAAATAGTCAAAAGACAGAAACAAAATAATGATAAGCTGATAACTTTATGAAGGATTATTCCAAATGCATAGTTATAAGATAAATCCAAGTCAAAAACATTTGGGGATTTCATCTCACAATCAAAAAATTGGCAAATAAGACCAAAACTGGGAACAGTCACTGATTGAGTCACTTGTTGAGGATAAAACCATTTGTACATTATTGTTCAAGTTGCAGATTAGTATAAACATTTTGCTAAACAATTTGGGATTATGCAAATTAAGCTAGTAAAATGACCATAACTTTTGAAAAAGAGATTATACTTTTAGAAGGAAGCCCAAGGAATGTATTGATATAAAATTGTCCTCATAGTTCAAAATGTTTAAAAGCATCATTTCTTTTAGTCAAAGAACTGGAAACAAAATAAATGTCTATCAATGGAGCGACAGTTACACAAATTGTGGTTAATGTGATATAAGGTTAGTGGGGTGTAAGATATGATGGGTTCTAAAAAAAGAATTTGGAAAGACTTTCATATGTTGATTATAAAACAAAATAAAGAAGAGAAAGGAATATGCACAACAATTACAATATTAATGGAAAGAAACTACCATAATGGAATAATTAAATGTTGACAAAGTAAAAGAAATTATTATAGCCCCAATTAAGAGATGTATTTCTTCATTGAGAAGACCATTTAGTTCTTTTGAAGATCTAGAGGATATCCATGAGTATAGAATTCAGATTAAAATATATCTAATTTATCAATTTTGTTTATTTTCCCTCTTATTCCCCATTTTTTTCTATAAAAATGTTCTTTTTTTCCCCCTGGAATAATTGTTTTCAGGTGGAAAGTGTAGAAATAGAGTATAAAATTTAGATGTTGGAAAAAAATACATATTAATAATGGTTGTGATGGTGATGGTGATGGTGGTGGTGGTGGTGGTGGTGATGGCAATTTTAGAAGATCAGTTTTCGATTAAGTGATGATTTTAGAATCCTGACTGTAAAGGTTGAAGTGGAGTGAATGGGAAGGGATAAAGTCAAAGCAATGTATGGCAGATAGATTTTTTTGAAATTGAGTTCTCTCCTCTCATTCATTTATCTGACACTGACTCTCTATCTTCTGACCTCATAACTCTACAGATAATGTTGTCTCTAGTTACATTAATCTCTTAATTGCTATTCCAATAACACTTTAATTCTTGTGCTGATGTTTGATGGTGAAAGAGGGGAGATATAAAAGATGAAAGAATTAAAAACCCTTTATAATTCAGCTATACCTTTACTTTCCAGATTGATTGTGTTTTAGCCTTCAAATAATCTCTTTCAACTATATTGCAGTATTCAATATCTCCTGATCTCATTCTGCCTTTTGCCCAACTCCTTGTCTGTTCACATATTATTTCCTGCTCCTAAAGAAGTCTCCATATGCATTTTTATTATTTCAAATTTCTTCTGGATATAGATTTTTGCTACCTCCTTAGCTGCTTAGGTGGTATAATGGAGAGTTGAATTTGGATTCAGGAAGACATGCATTCAAAAATGACCTCAGCCATTTATTAGTTCTTTTACTCTGGATAAATCATCTAATATTTCTTTATCTCCATTCCTTCAATGTAAAATGAATATGATTATAGAACTTAGCTCTCAAGTATAATGTGAGGATCAAATGAGATAAGAATTATAAAGTACTTAGCATAATACCCAGAATCTATGAAGTACTTTCATAAGAGTTTTTATCATCATCATCATCATCATCATCATCATCATCATCATCATATCATTTCATTGTGTGACCTTGGCAAATGACTTAAACTCCTTTGGTCTCAGAGTATAATTTTAGAACTAGAAGAGGCTTTGGAGTTCACTGAACTCTATCTACTTCATTTTACAGATAAATTAACTAGAGTCACACATTAGAAGGAAGATTTAGATCTTCCCAACTCCAAGTCTATTGACTACATCATGTTATATTTAGAGATATGAAAGGAAAGAATATTGAAGGACTATTACAGTGTCACTTTCTGGTGAATTTCTAAAAAGCCAAGATCTCACAACTGGTAGCAGATCTCTTAGTGTTGTTATCAGTAATTTTAGTATTCTGGTTTGTGGTGAAATACTTGAGATGGAACTTTCATCTTTTCTTGCATATCCTATATATCATTATAGGGAACTTAGCTGGGAGTTATTCAAGGGATGGAAGACAATCTACATCTGAAGCACACATTGATGATACAAATAATAAATTAATACCAATTACCCAACATAATAATGCTGTGATCACTTGACAAAAAAATTTTTGAAGTGCACAGATGTCAGTTAATTGTCCACAAATGTTATTTGTTCATTATAAAATTTATTTTTCTCCTATCATAACTTGCTATTTCATACAAAAATTTCATATTTTATAACAGGTATGCTAATTAATACAAAGTTGTAAAGTGAGCATTAGGAATGAAGAATCCAGATTTTAACTAATTTCTATATGATATAAAATGAAAATTTTATATATACATACATATGCAATTTAAGCAGATCTAAATAATTAACCAAACTTAATCTAGCCCATCTCTTCATAAAAGAAAAAAAGAGGCTGGAGACTGATCAATTTAATTCAATTCAGTTCATAAAATTCAATTCACAACAATCTAACAGCCTAGAATTTACAGAACAACCTATACTTATTTGTATTATGTTATCTTTTAGGTTCTCATTTTAGAAAACACATTTTAATAAATATGTATTAAGGATTTACTATGTATTAAGCTTTAGGAATCCAGTAAAAAAAATAGAAAGACTTCCTCAAGGACCTTGAATTCTATTAGGAGGAACAGAGACACTCAGGTTTAACGTGTGAGGTCCTTGGGTTTGAATCCTGGATGATAATTATCAACAATGTGAAGTTCAACAAGTATTTTAGCTTCTCTGATCTGCAATTTCCTCGTCTGTAAAATGAACAAATCACTAAATGATATATAAGTCCCTTTCCAACTCTAAATTCTCTAATTCTAGTCAGAATTCAGGAAAAAAATCAGAACCCCTGGGTTTAGTCAGAACAGATTGCATTTTAGCTGATGTTCCTCCAAATGAATTGCCAGAATGTCACAGGGTCAATTTAGTCATGGCCCTTCTTGTTCTCTGGGATTGGTTTATTGTTTCACTGTTGAAATGCTTCTCTGTTACTATTTTAGTGTTAGCACTGAATGTTACTCCATCTGTTTCTGCCAGTCTCTCTCCCTGCAACTTCACATCTTGTTGGAGATGAAGCCAGAAGGATATTCAGGAAATCATTCTCTTCTCTGCCTAAGCCCAAAATTTAGATTTTTCTTTAAATTTTCTAGGGAACTACAGAAGGGAGGGGAAAAAAAAGAGAAACAGAGGCAGATAGCAGATAGCAGACAGAGACAGAGACAGACAGACTCACACACACACACACACACAAAGAGACAGAAAGAGACAGAGACAGAGACATACAGAGAGAGAGAGAGAGAGAGAGAGAGAGAGAGAGAGAGAGAGAGAGAGAGAGAGAGAGATTGATTTAGAATCCCAATCACACAGGGAAAGGAGATATCAGAGAAGACAGATGGAGCAGGAAAATCATCCAAAGGCACTTTGGGAAGGGGAAGAAAGATGTAATCCTCAGCACATGCAGTAAAACAATAATAAACATGTTCAAGAAAAATAAATTTCTCTCCCCCAGCAACAAAGCCTAAATAATCAGCTTGTGTTAGGTTGAGCTTCCAACAGGAAGGTAAAACCAAAGAGAGGAATTTGATTTACTCTTCACAATGGATGCCTTTCATATCAAACGGAGAAGGTAGAAGTGGTTCTATGAAGCAGCATTTTATGGAAAAAGATTAGCCAGAGAAAATGTTATTGGAATTACTCAAGCACCAGGCCTAAAGACAAGAAGACCTGAGCTCAAATCTGGTTCTGTGATCCTGGTTAAGTCACCAGTCTCTGTTTGCCTCAGTTTCCTCATCTATAAAATGATATGAAGGAGGGAATGTCAAACCATTCCAATATCCTTGTCAATGGGACTATCTGACAGGGTATTTCAATGCACTATCTATTCTTAATATAGTTAAGATCTTAAGATACTGGGGTCATGAAGTGTCAGAAAGGAATGAAAAAATTGTAATGAAACAATATGTAAATATATATATGCATATATATATATATATTTAAAATAGAATTTGAGTGAATAGAAAAGCAGAGTAAAATTTAATATTATTGAAAAGCTGCTTCTGTATATGTATATGTGTGTGTGTGTGTGTGTGTGTGTGTGTGTGTGTGACAGAAACAGAGTCAAAGAGATAAAAAAACAGAAAGACACAGATACAGAGGGGAGAGATCATTCCAAGAATGCCCCAGAGAAAGAGACAAAAGAGAAAGAGAAGAAGAAAGAAAGACAGAAACAGTGTCAGAATTAAACAAAGAAATAATCACCAAGAAAGAAAGAGAGACAAGGAGGCATTGAGGGAAAAATTAAAAGAGACAGAGACAGAGAAATAAAGAGATAAAAGGAGACAGAGTGAAAATTTTGTGAGGATTTAAAGAGAAAGTAGTCTTCTTTGGAAAGTTCTTAATAAATCGTGAGGTTTTTTAAATGAGAAATATGATGAATTTTTGTTCTGTACCCATTTTCTCTCAATATGATGTAGTCATTTGTAGTTGGTGTGCCTGGATCTTGTTATTTAAATTTCCAAAAGCTACTTTTCTACAAATATTAACTAAGTATAACCTAAGTTGATAGAAGATTGAGACAATACAGTCTCATAGTATACTCCAATTAGAACTATTTTTTTTTCCTGGGACTGTAATCTTTGAGTTTGGCAGGGAGAGGGGGAGGAGAGAAATCACCAGTATATCTCAAGATAATGTTTTGGGAAAAAAAATACAATGGCAACTAGGAAGGATGCATCTGCAAATTGGAAGGATTCTTGTATGGAAAGCATGCTTTTGATATTTCTTAAAGCCAAGTTAGATGGCATTGAAGAAAGAGTGCTGTCTCTATAGTCAAAGAACCTAGGTAAAATGCTGTCCTTGATCCTTAATTCTTCTGTGAACTTATTCAAGACACCTGGTACTCCTGGTCTTCAAGTTCTTCCACTACAAAATCAAGATTTTGACTACCAAATAAAGGTTTGACTAGATGTCCCTAAAAATCACTTCCTAATCGAAAAGGAAATATCTAAGTATCTTAAGAATAGATAGTGCATTGAAATACCTTGTCAGATAGTTTTAAATTTAAAAAAATCATTTTATATTTGTATATATTCCTGTGAATAATGTAAATGCTACTAGTCCTTGTTTCATTCTAAAGTAGATTCTAAACAGGCTGTATGAGACCCTCAAAAGTCATTCACATGGCTTGTTACATATTGGTACCCATTACCCACTAGAAATATGTGTCACAATTTAGACATAAATATTAAATTCTATATACAACCCTTGGCAAGATTTTGTTGGATCATATGACCCAGATGTTTTAAAGAATCACACTTTGATGTCTCAAAAGATTAATGATTTTATTGATATGGATATTCCTTCCTGGTACACAACATCCAATATCTTAACAAGTAGCTATAGTTAAAATGCCCATTACCTTTTATCTTACTTTCTGTTGCTGAGCTTTTGTGAGTATTGCTAGCTAGTCTTTGGACAACAGTCAAACTCCAGGCCCAAATTAGAAATTCTTCCAGTTTGGTAGTATGTGCTTTGGTTTGTGTTAATACCCTCCAAAACCCTGGTTATTTGCCCATCTAGATGTAGCCTCATAGGAAGATTTATTGGAAAACTGGAATATTTGGCATTTGGAAGAATTACAGTAGCTCTGCATTTCATAGCCCTTTGATATTGATATTGATATCTATAACATTTTGACTTGGCTTTTGATTTCATCTGCTATGGGAAATCTTAGTGAGGAAAATCCTGCTGAAAATCAAAATCTATCCCATCTACTTATAACCTGAAGCACCAAGAATATAAGTGACCAATTAACAGAACCAATTAACCTGTATCTGTCATGTGGGTATATACCCACACACATAGGGATTTGTACATATATTGTATATATTCACCTAAAAATATACATGCTTATAATTTTGCTTATAAATGTATAGCTATATGTAAGTACATATATATATATATATATATATATATATATATATATATATATGTCTCTGTGTGTGTGTGTGTGTGTGTGTGTGTGTGTGTGTAAGTATATTGGAGAAAGGAACAGTTTTTGCAGAGGGACTTTTCCAGAACCCTGCTTGCAAAAATATTTTATTCACATTTGTTTTTATACAATGTATATCTATATATATATGCTATGTAAAGTTCTTATACATGTTATTAGTGCATATAATCTATAAATACACATGTTTATATAATATTTATGATTTTATATGCTTGAAATCATGCAAATACATATATGTTGGTTTATATAAATATGAATGTATATAAATAATTTCATGTCTCCAAAATTGGAAAAAGTTGATAGATTTTGTCAAAGCTGCCATTGAATGTTTCTGTTAACTTATCTGGCAGTCCATGTTGAGTGTGAACAGACTATAGAGCAGAAGTCTCAAACTCAAATAGAATCAGATACCTGTTGATTGTATATTGATTTGTTCAACAACAAATTGGCATTATCTATATCACATAGTACTTATATCTATTTTCCTAAATATTTAACCTTTACATTTTAATCTTGTTCCTATTGCTCTGGGAATTCTGGATCTACAATTTATAAAAAAGAAAGGAAATTTGAAAGAGAACTAGAATCCATCAGAGAAATGTCATCAGGGAAATTCATAATAAAAAAGAAAAAGAAAATGGAGTTAATCACTTGGAAAAAGAGAAGAATAGGCCAATTCACTGCCTGTGTGCTCTCTAGATATTGTTTTCATGACAGGAGAAACAAGAAAGTCACCTAGCATGAAACAATGATCCCTTCTGCCAGACTATAATAAAAGGATCAAGTGATGTAGCTGGGTTGTAGTATGTATAAATGTAGCAAATAATCATAGCAGATCAAAGAACTATTTATGCATATAGGTCACAAGCAAATCATCATTTCTATCTTTGCCCTTTTATCTGGTTTTCTTACTGTACATTGTTCATTGTTTCTTACTAAAAAGGAATTTCTCTACTGAAGGTCTAAGATTCTTTTGTACCCCTACCTAGACTTTGCTGCTTATTCTTTTGAAATGTATGAGGTCTATATCTCTCTTGAGATAAGGGAAGTAAATTGGCTGACATTTGTAGAAAGTTACCCAGAGGCCAAAACAGTAGTACCTATCTATTGTTTACCTTTTTACCATCTCTTTCCTCTTCTGATCCTCACCTTCCACTCTAAAGTTGACTTTGTTCAGTAATGGTGGGGATTGATGAGGGCAAGACTTCTCATAGATAATTCTGACATGGGCTATGGTTCTCAGAAACATTTTCAATTTCGTCTTCTCTCTCTCATTTTCACTCCTTCTGTTTACCTATTTCTCTTGTGTTCTGTTAAATAGTTTTAAACAGTGCTAGATTTCTCATCTCTTCCTTTCTCTTTATTCATAGGACCCTCCTTCTCTTCACTTCAAAGACTGATCATGCTCTAATTCATGCTGCAGAACCTGCACTTAGATGAAGGGTAATTCCTGACACATTGAAACATTGTTAAATGGTTAATACTGACATTTTGAATGAATAACTTTTTTGTTTTTTATTTTTCTCCAATTACTCCAATTTCTCCAATTTATTTTTCCCCAGTTGTAAAAACATTTTTTAAGATTTGTTTTTAAATCTCTGAGTTCAAAATATTCTACCTTCCTCTGTTCATACGCTGCTCTTTAAAAATGCAAGAAATTCAATACAGGTTATATATTTGCAGTCATGCAAGACATATTTCCATATTAGTTGAATTGTGAAAGAAAATATAGACAATAAAACAAGAAATAAACAAAAAGTTTTTAAAAAAATTATACTTCACTTTATTTAGATACCATCAGTTCTATCTTTGGGGATGGATAGCATTTTCATTAGTCCTTCAGACTTATTTTTGATCACTGTATTGCAGAGAATAGTTAAATCACTCACAGTTGATTATCTGTCAATATTCCTGTTATTTTGTACCCAGTACATGTCACTTTGTGTCAGTTTCTATAAGTCTTTCCAAACTTTTCTTATAGTCTCCTGTACATTTCTTATAATACAATAATATTAGTAATACTCCATTACAATCACATGCCACAAATTGTTGTCATTTCTCAACTGATAGGCATTCCCTCCATTTCCAATTTTTTGGCGAGTTGCTGTAAATATATGTATAGACATACACACATATATATACACATATATGTGTATATGAATATATGTATATATAGATATCATTTCCCTTTTTGTTTTTCATTTCTTTTGACATATTGCTAGGTCAAAGGGCTTACATGATTTTATATGTCTTTGGACATAGTTCCAGATTGAGTTACAAAAAACAGTTCACAACATCAAAAACAGTGCATCATTGTCTCATTTCCCCAACATTTTCCTTTTCCTTTTCTGGTTTATTAGTTAATCTAATAGTTATGAGGAAGTATCTCAGAGTTTTTATAATTTGCATTTCTCCAATTAATAGTGGCTTAGAGCATCTCCCCCCCCATATGGTTATAGACAGCTTTGATTCCTTCATCTGAAAACTTCATTCATATTTGTTAAGTTTTGTTTTTATAAATTTGACTCAGTTTTATATATGTTTGTGAAATTAGACCTTTATCAGAGAAAGTTACTTGAATTTTTTTCACAGTTATTATGGCTAACTGGATCTCCCTCCATCATATTTCCCCTGATTATTCTATTCTCTCTCTCCCCTTTCACCCTGTCACTTGTCAAAAATGTTTTTCTCCTGACCACTGCCTGTCCAAATGGGTCTTCCCTTCTATCATCATTTATCCCTTCCTGTCTTCTTCCTCTTCCTCTTTCCAGTCGGGTAAAATAGATTTCTATACCCAGGTGTGTATAGGTTGTGTGTGTATGTTATTCTTTCTATAATTATTTTCTGTTGAGAGTAAAATTCACTCACTCCCTCACACCTTCCCATCTTTCCCTATACTATAAAACCTTTTTCATGCCTCTTTTATGTGAGATAATTTTCCCCATCTTACTATTCCATATTTTTCTCCCAGAACATAATCTCTCTTACTCCTTAATTTTTTTATATTATCCCTTTATGTTCAATTAACAGCTGTGCCCTCTGTCTTTTTCTATCTACCCTAATATTGAAGACATTTTTATAAGTAACAAGTTTCATCTTCCCATGTAGAAATGTAAAAAAGTTTAGTTTTATTAAGTTCTTCATGATTTCCCTTTTCTGGCTACCATTTTTATAGTTCTCTTGAGTCTTATTTTTGAAAGTCAAATTTTCTACTCACCTCTGGTCTTTTTGATCAAGAATACTTGAAATTTATTTGAATTGTCAATTCATTGAATGGTCAATTATACTTTTAAAAGAATTTTTGTACCTTTTTTTACCAATTGATCTACTCTGGTTTTTTAAGGTATTATTTTCTTTTGTATTTTTTGGACCCAATTGCTGACCCTTTTTTCTTGACTTTTTTCTCTGTAAATAATGGAATCTCTATTTTTAATTATTTGTCTAAAAATTAAATAGATGATAATTGCCTTGCTTATCTCACAGTCTTCTTGTTATATCTAATGAAATCATGTCATAGGTTTTTTGTGATATTTAACTTTGCATTGTAGAAAAATCAAAATTGAATTCAGACTTGCTAGTTTTATCTATATTTGAATAACAATGACCTCTACAGCAGTCCAGGAAATGATCATCTAGTCCTTGGTTGATGACCTCCAGGGGAAAAACAAACAAACAAATATCTTATTTCCACCCAAGGGAACCCATTCTCAACTGGACAAAATAATCCTTTACTACAGTCTTGATCAAGTTTATATATCACATTCATCATAATGGTTATTTCAAATCATTTCTTCTATACTCAAACCCCTCAAAGCACTTTCCCTATCCTTTTAGCTAAGTACCTTCCTTCATTTTTCATCAAAAGAAAATTTTAAAAAATAGATCCTTCACAAAGCTTCTTCCTTTCTCATATAATTTAGATATCTTAATCCCTAATTCTTATGAGGAGATGGCCCACTTTGTCAGGGGAAAAGTTCCTTACATACATCACTAATCTCATTTCAAACCATTTCCACCCCCTGGCATTTTACCTCCTCTATTTTCCCCCACTCTCTTATTTATTTTCAGTATCTTTCTTTTAACTAGCTGCTTCCCTATTGCCTACAAATCTGTACATATTTCCTCAAAAATCTTTCACTTGACCTGACCATGTCCCCTACCTGAAATCAGTTCTATATTTCCTTCCTTTTCATACATAAACTCTTGAGAAAACTATCTACAGAAGGTACCTCTGCTTATTTTTCTCTTACCTGATTCCAAATTCTCTGATATTTGCCTTATAATTTCATCATTTAATGAAAATTGCTCTTTCCAAAGATATCAAGAAACATTTAGTAAACAAACCTAATGAACTTCTCTCATTCTCATCACTTTTTGCTATCTCTGTGGACTTTGACATGTTCAAGAATTCCACTCTAGCATAGTCTCTCTTGAGACCTTTGTATTCCTGACACTGATCTCACTTGGTTCTCTTCCTAGCAATCTTACATTCTTTCATAGTATCTTTTCCTGAATTTTTATCTAGAATACTCTTACTAACTATAGGTATACCCAAGGATATGTTATGGCCCAATTTTTCTTCTCTCTTTCTACTATCTGACTTAGTGATCTTTTAAACTCTTTTAGGGATGATTATCATTAAATGTGGATGATTCTGAGATCTAGTATTTAGTTTCTCTGTTGACCTCTCGGTCAACCTCCTCTTTGCACAATTCAAATTGCATATCCCAAAAGAAATTAACTCAAATGTGCAAAATAGAACTCATTTTATTTCACAATAAATCATCTCTGTTATTGTCAAATGAATCAATTTTTTTCTGTCACTCAGGTTTGTTTTCATCTTTGACTTCTGTCTGGTATTCACACAAAATATCAAAATTCACTCAAACATCAAAACTGCTACCAGGTTCTTTCTTCATAAAATCTCTCATATATGTATTTCTCTTTCCACTCATAGAATTCTTCCCAAATGCAACTCACCCATCACCTTACTGTTGGACTGTTCTATTGACCTTCTATTAGGTTTTCCTGCCCTAAGTTTCTCCCCATTTCCAGTGCACCATCATTTAACAAAGTGATGTTTCTAAAGTGCAGATCTGGCAAGGTCACACTCTCTATTAATAAAATACAGTTTACCTCTTACTTTAAGAACTAAATATTACTTTTAAAGTCTCCATAGTATATGTATATATATATATATATATATATATATATATATATATATATATGTATATATATATTCCCAGTATTCTTATAATTAGCCTCCCTCCATACAATCTATGTACAGCTATCTTGTAGCTATGTTACAGCAAGCTATTTGTTATAAGAATTAGAAAGCATAAAACTCAGTTTCTTGACTGACTTTTTTCTAAAGAATTCTAAGCAATATAATTCTATCCCCACCCTCAGGAGCCCCGCAAAATCAAGAAATTGTCCATGCTTTCTAGCAAATATTTAATTTTTATTTGCTTGATAAGCGGAAAAAATATGTCAGTAAGGATTAAAAATGTTACCTAGTTGCAAAATGTTTTGGACAGGATGGAAATGAGTAATATCACTTTATAGTAAAACAACAAAGAGTAGAGGGGGAAAACAACAGCAGTTTACAGAATGTTTGGCAGTGTACCTGACGAACAAAAACATTTTGATGTCATTAAAAGATGAATTTAGATAATGAGCAGGAAAAAAAAAAGAAATTTTCTTCATCAATGAGAGTGATGACAATTCATTTAACTATATTATGACAATTTACAATGTACTGCTTGAGGCGACAGGGATAGCACTAAATGGGAAGAATAGTTAAGCTAGTTAAATTATATAGGGAAAATGAGACAAGGCATGATATTAAAAGATCAATGCTTAAGACAACTGAAAAAAGAAAGTTACATTAAATTTTGAGTAGAAAATCTCATGTTTTTAATTTTACAAAAATTTTGAAAGAGGGGGAAAAATAATTATTTAGCCAAAAGTCAAAATTCCCATATTTAAAAATTTTGATGAAAATATTTTATACAAAATTTGTGGAAATCCTAGGTAAAGTTATGAGTGTAGAATAAACAGTCTTTTAAAAATGATCATCTATAACATACTATATATTTATGGACACAAAGTTCATTCAAATGTACAGAAAATGAATGATGACAATATATTTTGATATTTTTTCCTATAAAGGATGTTTTTGTAGAATACAATATCATATAGATTCTTTTCAAACAGATTTTCTCCATGAGTATGTCAAAATCATACAAAGTCTATTAAAGATAAAACAGCTGAGAAAACTTTACTCAAAGGACATTCATAATTAATATTATTTGAGACAAAATACAAGGAGGCATATAGCTTCAAGAGATATTTGCCACTGTCATAAAGTATATCCAAGATAATATCCAAATAAAAGTAGAATTCCTTACAGATATTGAGACCACCAGATGCTCCCATTTGAAAAATGGCATGCTGATAAAAAGATGGATAGATAGATGATAGATTCATAAATAACTCTTTTTGTATATGCTCACTGATGATAATCTGAAAATTTTAAATAAAACAAGGATCTTCCATGGATTCTGATATATTTTAGATTATCTTTTATATGGATGATATTTGCCTGAGTATGCAAATCATTGTGATTGTGCTTCATATTTTCTGCAATGAATTAATAACCACTCAAAAGAAATTTATAACCAATAACTATCATTTATATAATTATCTAAATTATCAAATTAATTTCTAGCTATTATTTCATTTCTTCCTCACAATAACTCTGAGTAAAAGGTGATATTTTAATCTATATTTTAGATATAAGGAAATAGAGATTAAATAATTTGCTCAGGGTATCATAACTAATAAAAGTCTGTGGCTAGATTTGAACTTAATTTCACCTAACTTCAAGTCCAGTGCTACTTAAATTGTCTATCTAAATAGACTAAAATAAATGAATCAAGAATTCATAACGTCTTAATTATGATACTTGTTATGGTCTTTTATGAGAGTTGTCTCATATTATGACAGTTGAACAGATAGTTAATTGTGTTTATCAATAAGTACAGAAAACTGGGACAAGCACTGAAGATGGGCAGTGGCCTGGGATCAGAATGGAGAAAAATTAGCTAAATTACATTTTTGAAAATAGTGAATGCTTACTCCTGGACTTCACATCAATTTTTCAATATTTTCATTTTAAAATTCTTAGAACATTTTATCTTGTTACAATAGACAATTCTAAATAAATATTCAGACAATAACCCCCTATAAATTCATCATCACAAAACAACCCATTTATAATTGGGAGGGGGTTTGCAAGGCAATGGGCTTAAGTGACTTGTCCAGGGTCACACAATTAGGCAATTATTAAGTATTTGAGCAATCATTAAGTATTTGAAGACAGAATTAAATTCAGATAATTCCGATTCCAGGACCAGTGTCTATCCACTGAACCAACTAACTACCCCTATATTATTAACAGAAAGAAGAAATTCATATTTTGATTTTAATAATATGATAGAAGCAACAGTTAACAATTTCATTGGCTCTTTATGTTGACATTTATTTTGTTTTAGATATTGTATGTGGACTTCTTTCTATTCTATTATCTTTACCCCACTATCTAAATCATTTGATATGTCTTTTCATGGGCTTTTGTGACACTTCATGTTTATCATTAATTATTACACAGAATCCAATTTAACCAGATATAACAATTTATTCAGCCCCTTATACACTTATAATATGTTTTTATAAAAAGAAAAATATCTGTTAAAATATGCATATTTGGTTGATGGGGGGGGAGGGTTTGTCAATAACTTCCTAGGGATATACATTCAATCATTGAATATATGTGTCAAAGATAATAAATAATTTGCTAATTATTCTTAAATAATTTCACTTACTTCAGTGATTAAAATTATTACCTACATTTGCAATGACTTGATCAATCTGTCTCTCCACAAACATTATATAAATTGCGTTTTTCTGTCTTTTAAAATTTTGCCAAACTTGATGGCATGATATATTAAACCAATCAGAAAATTTTCATTTCTCTTAGGGAGTTAGGTCAGTTGTTTAGGGTTATGAATAATTCGTATTTTAAAAAGTTAATAAGATTTAACCATTTATCTTTTGAGTGATTGCTCTTTATCTTACAAAATTTATTCAGGAATTGAATGGAAAGGTTTAGAATTTTTTAGCTATAGATTTCAAATGTCAAACATTGTTCAGTTATTTATTGCAAGTAGATTTTTCAATTCACTTTTACTTCTTGTTCTAGAGATGGTGATTTCCCATATGCAAATTATTTTAAAATTTATATCATTTAAATAATCTATTTGTTTTTAAAATTCCTTCAATATTATTTCTGGTTAGAAATTTTTCTGCTGTCCTTTACTATAATATTTATAATATTCAATTTATTTTAAGTTTTAAATAGACTATTTTAAGGCAAAACAAATTTTGAATTTATTACAGTATGTTATATGAGATGCAGCACTTAATCTATTTTACTGAGACTCATTTTCATTTTTAGCAGTTCTTTTGAATAAGCAATCCTTTCCTCAACAGCCCCCTTCCCTTGGGTTGGGCATAATAGCTGCCTATTAGAATGGTGTATATATTCATTTCTAGAATTTGCCTACCTAAAAGTATTTATATGATACAGTGAATACAGTGATAAGCCTGTAGTCAGGTAGATCAAAGTTCATACTCAGCCTTAGACTCTGCCTACCTCAGTTTTCTCAAACGGAAAATTTGTATAATATTACTACTTGTATTTCAGACTTGTTGTGAGGATCAAATGACAAGATATTTATAAAGAAGTTAGCATGGTACCTGAAGTGAAGAAGATGTTTAATAAGTGCTTCTTTCTTTGCTTACTTTCTATCTTTTCTAGAAAGCTCCTATGGGAATTTGGCATCTAGTGAAATAGAACATTTCCATATCCCTGTTAGCAAGCAAGTCAGGTCCCATTCTGAGGTATTTGGATTGCTTCAGTCAGAATTGTCAATCAAAAGCATTCAACTTCCCTTCCTCTCAGACAAGAATTGTGCCTCAGTCTTTCTGTCAATATTTCTTTACTTCTTTTCCATTCATGGAAATAGTGAAAGTTTAATTAATCATTAATTTATAAATTAAGCTATCTGATAATCAATAAATTGGTGGCCAGGGGTTTTTCCACAGTTACCAAAGACAAAACCATGGAGATCACTAATTGTTTAAATAACTTTGGAAAAGGCAGTCCCCCAGACAGATGAAAATCAGTGCTGACTGGTGAACAATTAATAAGGGGGGGGAGGGCGATCTTTCAAAGGACAAACCAGAATGAAAATCCTCAACTCCTGCTGAGAGTATGATTTGGTCACTAAGATTCAACTTCCTCCAGGAAATCCATCTTTACCCAGAGTACTCTGGTTAGTTTTCTACTTCTCCTTTCTTCATGACCTAGATTACCCTAAACTTCCATGTGAGTATTTGAAAAGGCAAAGATTTACTATTTTAAGACTTGCATTGACATAGATTTTGATTGTGCTTATACTCCAAACAGAAGTAAGGTCTTCCATCTGAATGGAGTCCTACCCAAGATGGAAGAGCATGTTCCTATTGTATTTGGGCATTCTCATCTATCTGTCTGGTCCTCCAGAGACTGGCAGAATGATTTATAGGTTCTCATCCCTGAATGAAAAAGTGAAGGGAAAAAAATATTAGTTTTGATTTAGTAGTGGTTTATTAATATAATAGAAAAATAATCATTTCCTTAGTACATTGCTTAGAATATAGTATATGTTTAATGTTCATTTATTCAATTTTAAGATTATTTTTATCTCTGTAAAATTTTTTTAATTGCTAGATCTTCAAATTCTGTCTATTTCTTTCTCAATTGTTATTTTAAATGGAATTTCTTATTCTATTTCACCTTCTTGAATTTTGTTAGTAATGTAGAGAAAAGTTGATATTTTCTGTAACTTTACTTTGCAGCCCACTATTTTACATAACGTGTTAATTCTTATTCTTAGATAAATGTTTATTGTTCTTTCTGTAAACCATTATATCATTTACAGAGACATTTTTTTCTTATTTTCTGTGCTTATTCCCTGAAATTCTTTTTCATGCTACATATTGTAATCAACATTTCTACAACTCTGTCAAATAATAGTAGATCAAAAATTATAGACTTTGACCTTGAAAGTATCTTCAGGTTTACATTAGTCCAACCCACCAATACTATATCTGAGCAGATTGATCTTATGGGACATCTTATTAAGCTTTTATTTTGCTACCTATGAAAATGACAGAAAGTTTTCCTGTTAGCTCATTCAATAGATGAAGTGATCTACTTGGGCACAAACCCCAGAGAGTCAATTCCCTGACTCCTTACCTTATCTATTTTCCATCAAAATAATTGAAATTGTCTTTTTTTTTCCCAGATCATTTCATAGTATTTTGGTAGGTGGATAATCAGTGGGTTTTTTCATTGTTTTGTTTTTGTTTGTTTTTGTATTTTTGACAGCAAAACATTATATGAAGGGACATATACTCAACTCTAATCCCTTACCCTTTCCCCAAGCTTTATAACTAAATAACCTTTTAAATAAAATATTGCAACAGTCCTGTATTTTGAGGATGAAAGTGCAGTTTTCTAAAAGGTCAATTCAATCTGGGAAATGTTTTCAGTTTAGACAATACATTATGAACTGTGGAAACCAGTGGCAATTTTCAGCACCACTAACAACGGGAAGTAAATTTCAGTCATTCACAGTAAGATGGCAATGTGGTGACATTTGAAGCCTAACTCTGGGCTCTTACAGTCATTATAGGTGACTGTCTACTATGTATAGAAAGACCTTTTTTTTTCCAGTTAGCCAGATGAATTCTAGATATAAGTTAAAAAGACTATCAGAACACTTTGCAAAATGAGTATGATTCCATCAACTAAGTGACATATTTCTTCCTTTCAGGAGGTAAGGACTAAAAGTAGATCAAATTAATAAATCCCTAAGAAACCAATAATCTCTCACATTTGCTGAACAATTGCATGTGACGGATGTTTTTATCTTTTGGTTTCCAGTGAGCTACTATCTTTGTTTTATTTTCCAGATGTATGTCCTTGCCCATCAAAAAAACTATGGCAATTGCAGTACACAGTTAAGCAATAAATTTATGATACATCCCTCTGAAGTGCATGCTCATTTCATAATTCTGCTACCATATCTTTATTCGCTTCAAAATATATGGAACTGTCAGAATGAGGGTCAGAAGATTACAACACTTTTTTCCCCTCCTTTTCTTTGTTCCTGCCTTTGTTTAACTTGGGAAAAAAAGCTACCCCACCAAGGGAGTGCTGAAATGAAGGCTATGCAGAGTCACATAGCACAATGGTAAACACATACTGCAGACTTTTCTTAACAAAAAAGTGGTATCTTTGCAAAAAAAAAAAAGTCCTTTCCAGGTGCTTATATCCATACAATCTTTATGAAAACTTTTAGAGACTAGAAAATGACACTCATGGGTTTTGCAATAAAAAAAAAAATTAGTTCCTTTCATATTTTAGTTTAGCTTATGGCATCACCTGGCTTTTGACCTTGAGATATTGTGCACTCGCTATGACCCTAATTGACTGTCAGCTACTTTAGCATCATTTAAGATTTTATGTCTACCTGAGCAGAAAACTGCAAAACCCCTGGGACTTGCTTACTATTTAAAAACATAAAACTCACCAAAAAGAAATGCAAAAATGGATGACTTGACAATTTGAGTTTAAAGAGATTTTATATCTACAAATTTGCAAAAACATTTACAAATAAAAAAGTCTTCAGCCCCATAGCAAAGATGAACTTTGTAGCTCCTTAAAAGCCAAATGTGGAAATAACCTTTTCTTTTTATATTAGGTTATGAAAGAAGCACAAACATATTTTAAATTGTCATATAGCAACATCTAGCAGTTACAAAAAATGATTTCTATCAGGCACATTAATGTATAAAATTATATAGATAGATATGTATATATGTGTATGAGTACAATATAATATGCATAGACATCATATTGAATAATAACAAATTTATATTGTGTTTTTCTCATACATTTGATCCACAAATTTCTGCTATTACCAAATTAATATTAATACTTTTAAATGATATATATATATAGTTATTATTACTGTCTTCTAAATGAGAAAATGTCCAGAATTGCTTAGCTAAGTGAGGGAGACCTAGGAGTAACATCCCACTGATTTTATTTTAGTTCATCTTAAATGAATTTTTATTATAATACATATGATTTTCATTGCAAATTTTTCTCCTCCTGCCCTAAATAGAAACTACACTCAGTTACTTAGGACACTTGTTCTAATGGTGTCCTTATAACCAAGGGTAATCACTTTCTAGTGTAGACTCATTAATAAGTCACAGAAATTACATTGACTTATCAATGTCAAAATATTGAGAATGAATTCTCTGAGAAAGGAATTGAGCAAATTTTTCTTTCTCAGTAATCCCCACAGAATTCTGGTTTGCTTTTATTATCATAGTTTTATTATCATTTTAAGTCCAAATTCTCTTTTTCCCTCTATTCCTACTTGGCCCATTGAGAAGAACAAAAAATATGATACCGATTATACATAAAAAGTCATGAAAAACATTTACACATTAGCCATGTTATGAAAAAAAACACAAGAAAAATGAAAAGAATAAATGATTCAATTTACATAGTTATCAAACTAGAGATAGAATTTTTATATTTTTATAACATTAGTCCTTTGGAATTGTGATGTATATTTTTTTTGATCAGTCACTTAATCTCTCACATTTTTATGAATAATATTGCAATTTTACAATTTTACTGTTACTATATAGATTTTTTCTGCTCAATTCATTTTACCTCAGATCATTTAAGTTTTTCCTAAAATTTCTGATGTAATTCTTTTCATCATTTTTAATAGAACTATACAATTCCATCATTTTCATATACCATAACTTGTTTTCCAATTCAAGGGCATTCCTTCAGTTATCAATTCTTTATTTTTAATTTTATTTTTTTCAATTACATATAAAGATAATTTTCAGCATTCATTTTTGCAAGATTTTGAATTTCACATTTTCACCCTCCTTTTCTTCCTCCCACCTTGTCAGTGAATAATTTGATATAGCTTATATGTGTACAGTCTTACTAAATATATTTCCATAATAGTCATATTGTGAAAGTAGAATCAGAACAAAAGGGAAGAAAGCATGAGAAAGAAAATACATACAACTAATTTAAAAAATTGAAAATGATATTCTTTGGTCTGCATTCAGACTCCATTGTTCTTTCTCTGAAGATTGAAGGCATTTTCTATCACACGTCTGTTAGAATTGTCTTTTTTTACTGTACTGCTGAGCAGCTGAGTCTGTCACAGTTGATTTTCATACAATGTTGCTTTTAAAGTATCCAATGCTCTACTTACTTCAGTCAGCATCAGTTCATCTAAGTCTTCCTATTTTTGTGTGTATTTTTTGCATATCATGTAAGTCTTTCCAGGTTTTTCTGAATCTCCCCACTCATGATTTCTTACAGTACATTAATATTCCATCTCCTAATTATTTGTCACCACAAAAAGAGTTGCTATAAATATTTTTGTAATGAATCATTTTCTGTTTTCTTTGACCTTCTTGTAACATGGATCTAGTAGAAGTAGGTCAAAAGGTAAATCAGTTTTATAGCATTTTGCTATAGTTCAAATTGCTCTGCAGAATATTTAGTCTGGTTCACATTTCTGTCAACAGTGAATTAGTGAACTTTTTCTACAACTCATTTGGCTCATTTTCACCAATCAGATAAATGAGAGGTGATAGTTGAGTTGTTTTAATCTACACTTATTCTAATTTTTCTCTAAGTTTTAGTAATTTGGACAAAAACACCTAATTTCCCTTCATTACACCTATTTGTTATTTGCCAAAAATTGAATAAACTGATCACAGTATTTCTTTTAATAAAATATAGATCTTTTTCCAAAGTCTTAGATGCATTTAGACCATTTAAACCACGACTCCCCTAAATTAATTTTCCAATCTCTTTCAATTCTAGTGACTTCAGTCTGTTGTTTATATCCTATTTATTCCTTATGTTAAGCTTATTTTTACATATTTCTATATATTTTCCCCCATTAGTCTGAAATCTATGAGGACAGGAAACTGTTATTTTGCTTTTCTTTATATCCTCAGTGTTAAGCACACTGCCTAACATATAGTGGGCACTTAAATGTTTCTGGACTAACTGAATATGAAAGTATAGGCTTAAAGGCAGCTCATTCTTCTATGACAGATCAATTCCATATCAAGAAGAATCCTAGAATTATCTTTGGTGGTAAGTGAAATCCAAACAATTAGAAAATCATAGGAAGCCTAAATTTGTAATAATTTCTGCAAGGTTTTATTTTGTCATGCCTGTGCTTTCATTTGCATATAAATGTAAGAGTTAATAAGTCAAGATTTACAGAAAAGAAAACAAATGTCTTTTCAAAAAATAAATCAGCACATACTGACATGAAGAGCTTCCTCTTCTACCTGATCTAAAAAAGTGTCAATTTTCTTAACATTTCCAACAGACATTAATTAATCTGCTTACATAATAAACAAGCTAGTTCACTACACTTTTGCAAATTAACCTTATAATAATACTTTCTCCAACTTTTTATATTTCCTTTAAAATCAAAACAGTTTCAGAAATGAATCATTCTTTCTTAACAAGAACATGAATCCTAAATTGCAGAGAAATTAGGCTTAATAAAACTTAATATTAATGAACTTCCTTCTTTACTTCTCAAAATTTCATGTTTGTTGATACTTTTAACTTTTCAATAAATCCATGAATTTGTCAGCAAGTGAAGAGTTTCAGCATATTTTCTCATTTGCAAATTATATTATGCTTATATCATAGAATCATGGTACACTTTCACATTTTCATTGAGATCCAAAGTTAGCCAAAGTTTTTCCTAGATGTGTCATTGAAAAAAGTGCACTAGATCTGGAGTTAAAAGATATGACTTTGAATACACCTGCGCTTACATTCTTAGACAAGAGACTCAAACTATCTATTCTTCTCCTTCTTCAACTCTAAAAAGTAGAAATTGCTAATATAATCACTAATATCACTTCTTATTTCTCTTTCAATCATCTACAATGGTCCTAGAAATCTACACAGGATAACAGAATCAATGATAAAATCACATTGATCAAATTTTGATATATATATATATTAGATGGCAATCTATTCCATTAGTAAATGATTGCATTTATCTTGGATTAGTGTTCCCTATCACTTTGAACTAGATCTGGAAATTAAGAATAATAGTGGAATATATCATTTAAAAGGTTGTGATATTTATGATCTATGTTAAATAGATTTACAGAATTTTATGATTTTTTAAAATATATTACACATTTGTAATTAGTTCTTTTTTTTTTGTTTCTCTTCCCCCCCCCATCTTTTTCTGGCTATGAATTAGAGGGATAGATCTATCACTTTGAATGTTTTCATTTCCATGGCATACAAGTATATGAATGTACCTAGGTTCTACCATTCATACAAGAAAAAAATTTAATTTTTTTAAAAGTTTGTTTCTCAGGAACATATCTAAGATTGAAATGTTTTCTTTCATCTTTTTAATGAAATACAGATTGCTCATTAGTAGGCAAATCCCTTCATTTTAAGTTGAATGATAGTAACATTTTAGGTATTAAAAAGAGCAACCTGAAAATATTATCTCTCTAGGCCCATAGTATTTTCACTAGAATACAAAGTAGATAAAACTCGTTTGCTTTTTTATCTTGTGACAGCATAATATTAAACATTGAGAAATAAGCAAACAAAAAAGTATGACTGGTCACAGTGATAGGGCCATTCTTATTTATGTGATTATGTATAGTTCCTTTACTGTTATTAAGAATGATTGTTGGGGTGGCTAGGCGGCATAGTGGATAAAGCACTGGCCCTGGAGTCAGAAGTACCTGGGTTCAAATTTGGTCTCAGACACTTCATAATTACCTAGCTGTGTGGCCTTGGACAAGCCACTTAACCCTGTTTGCCTTGCAAAAAAAAACAACAAAGAATGATTGTTTACAATGAATTATTGCCTAGCTGCGTTACCTTGGGCAAGTCACTTAACTCCATTGCTTTAAATTAAAAAAAAAGAATGGTCATTTATTGTTATATAAAAAGCATAAATGGTTGAACTCTAGAGAAGTATGGAACAAGTTACAGGATCTGATCCTGAGTGAAGGGAGCAGAACCAAAAAAAAATTGTACACATTAATAAGAACATTGTGGGATGATCTACCTTAATGGAAGCAGCTGCTCTCAGCAGTTCAGAGCTAGGACAACTGTTTTAGCCTGGCTATGGACAATGCCATTCCCATCCAGAAGAAAACAAACAAAGCAAAATACAAAAAAAAAATCCTTCAGAATCTGATGAACATTTTATAAAATATAAATAAATAAATAAATAAATAAATAAATGAGATATTTCTTTATGGTATCTATTTCCCTTAATCCTAATTCCTCATATTGAAAATGACTAATATGTAAATATATTTATCAAAAATACGAATGTACATTAACTTGACTGTTTGCTGCTGGGGGAGGAGAATGGAAGGGAGGGTGGAAGGAAATTTTGCAACTTAAAAATATACGTATGCATATGGATGAATGTTTAAAAATTTTCATAACAAGTATTTGAGAAAATAGAATATCAATTGAAAAATAGAAGTCATGGAAGAGCTCAAAAAGGAGCTTAGAAATCATATTTTAAAAGCTGAAGAAGAAAAGAAACGAAAAAAGAATAATCGTTTAGTACAGAATTGTTTATGTAGAACTCTATGGGTCTTCTTTTCAACATAAATCTACTTTACTATATATTTCCAGATTGTTTTTACTTTCTTTGGAATGCTGCACTGAAGCCTCAATGTTTGTAAATTCCATTATCAATGCTTTTATTCCAATCCTTACTCATCATCAAGAGATTTCCACCTCAATAAAAAAATTGTTTAATTTGGAAAGTAAGAAATAAAATAATTCATAACATAGTAGATTAGATAAAATAAAGATGATTGTATATGGCACAGCAAATCTAGTATATATAGCTTGCTACTCCTTTTAAATATATATATATATATATATGCATATATATGCATATATATATATATATATATATATATATAAAAATATATTAAGATCATGGAACCGTAAAGGGAAAATCTATTTCTTCAATTCTTCTTTGGAAGTGTGCATAGTTGTTATCAATTTATTTATATTGTTGCAGGCATCACATATATTGCTTTCCTTGAACTCCTTACTTTTGTCTTCACCAGTTCAAATGTTTTCTTATGTGTTTTATTCTGTCTCTCTTAATATTACTATTACTTTTATAACATAGTAATATTACAGGACATTCATACACCACAAATTGTTTGACCATATTCTAATTTGATAGCTGAGTATTTTGCACTGAATTATTTATCACTACAAAACTTTCTATCAATTGTTTGGTATAATAGGTAGCATTTATATTATACTATTTGACTTGCAACATATTTTATGAATGTGAACTCATTTCATACTCATAATAATCCTGGAAGTTAGGTCCCATTATTAGCACAATTTTAAAGATAAGAATTTAAGAAAAGTGAAGCTTAAAATGACTTACCAGAGGTCACACAATTAGTAAGTGCATGTCTGCATCAGATATATGTACTTTGGCAACTTTATATCCATAGTTTAAAACTGTTTTTGAGAATATCTGGATCTAATCATTATTCTATGAAGAGTTCTATGAGAAATAGCGTGTTTGTTTTCCCACAGATCAACATGATAAAAAAAAAAATCTCTTTGCCAATATGGTAGTTGTGATTTGGAACATCATAGCTACTTTTATTTGTATTTTTCTAATTAATAGTGATATGGAGAATGTTTTAAATGATTGTTGATAAATTGGATTTGATTTCATTGAGAGTGTGTTGTGATCCTGGGCAAGTCACTTAACCCTCTTTAGCACAGTTGGAGATTGAAAAAAGGCAAACCACTATAGTATTTGGGATAAGAAAACTTGAGATGGAATCATAAAGAGTTGGCCATGACTGAAAATGACTGAATAAAACAGAGTGCCTGTTGAATAGTCTTTGACCACTTCTCTCTGGGCAATTGGAGTTTCTTTAATAAATTTAAATTGTTTACATATATATATATATATATATATATATATATATATATATATATATATATAATAAAAATTAGACCTTAGTCAGATACACTTGATGCAAAGGTTTGTCTTTCTCAGTTAACTCCTATTTCATTTTAGTTGTATTGATTTTGTGTTAAAACTTTTAAAATATCATGAACTTAAAATTGTCCATTTTAATCTCTATGATCCTCTCTTTGCATCATTCAAACATGAATTCTTCCTATTTCTATGGTTCTGAGCAGTAATTGTTTCTTTTCCTTTTTTCCTTATAATGTGACCTTTAATTTCTAAGTAATATTTCCATTCATTGCTTATCTTGTTATGTGGAATTAATTTATATTTATTTATTTGGGGTATTTTTGAGTTATGTATCTAAAATGTACTACTACTCACCTTCTTAAGAAATAAGAACCAAATAATGTTGATGTTTTCTGATCTGTAGCATAATTTTGAGATGTGGTACTTTTTTTTTAATTAAAGAATTTATTTATTTGGAGTTTTACAATTTTCCCCCCATCTGGCCCTGGAGATTTTTTCTTAGGGAGTTCAATGATGGCTGGTTGAATTTCTTTTTCTGAGATAGGGTTGTTTGGGTATTTAATCTCTTCATTTAACCTGGGCAATTTATATTTTAGTAAATATTCACCCATTTCACTTAGATTGTCAAATTTATTGACATACATTTGGGGAAAATCATTTTGAATTATTGTTTTAATTTCCTCCTCATTAGTATAATACTAGCAATTTGGTCTTCTTTCTTTCTTTTAATCAAATTGACCAGAAATTTATCAATGTTATTTATTTTTTCATAAAACCAACTCTTGGTTTTATTTATTAATTCAATGGGAATTTTTTGCTTTTGCTTTTATTAATTTCTCCTTTGATTTTTAGAATTTCTAATTTGCAATCTAATTGGGGATTTTTAATTTGTTCTTTCTCTAATTTTTTTAGTTGTATATTTGGTTCATCAATTTCTTCTTTCTCTAATTTATTCATGTAAGCATTTAAAGATATACCCTGATAGCAAATCATATAGATTTTCATATGTTGTTTCATTATTGTCATTATATAGGATAAAATAATTAATTCTTTCTATAATTTGTTGTTTGATTCACTCATTCTTTAAAATGAAGTGATTCAGTTTCCAATTAGTTCTGTGTCTATATCTCCCTGGCCTAATATTGCATATGATTTTTATTGCATTGTGATCTGAGAAAGAGGTATTCACTATTTCTGCCTTTCTGCAGTTGATCATTAGGTTTTTATGCTCCAGTACATAGTCAATTTTTGTATAAGTGCCATGTACTGCAGAGAAAAAGGTATATTCCTTTCTATCCCCATTCAATTGCCTTCATAAGTCTATCATATCTAGGTTTTTCTAATAAACAATTTACCTCCTTAACTTCTTTCTTGTTTATTTTATGGTTAGATTTATCTAGATCTGAGATAGGGAGATTGAGGTCTCCCACTAGTAGAGTTTTGTTGTCTATGTCTTAGTGTAGTTCTCTGAGCTTCTCCTCTAAGAATCTGGATGCTATCCCATTGGATATATATGCATATATATATATACAAAATATATTTTGCTCCAACTTTTACCTTTGCTCTATATGTATCCCTCTGCTACAAATGAGTTTCTTGTAAGCAGCATATTGGAGGACTCACTCTGGTTTTTAATCTACTCTGCTATCTGCTTACGTTTTAAGGGAGAGTTTATCCCATTTACATTCAAAGTTATAATTACTAATTCTTTATTGCCCTCCATGCTATCTTCCCACTGTTTGTATTTTTGCCCTTTCCCCCCCTTTTATCTGTATTCCCCACTATTTTCTTTCTGAATACCAACCCCTTCAGTGTGCTTGATCTCCTATATCCACCCCCCTCTCCTTTCATTCCCCTTTCTCTTTTTCCCTTTTCCCTTCCCTTCCTCCTGTTAGCTTCCCCTTTTTCTTCCCCTCAGTATCACCATCCTCCCTCCCCTTTTCCCCCTTTTAATACTTGAAAGGAAAGATTTTTTTTAAGTTAACTGAGTATGTGTGTAAGTTAACTTTAAGCCAAGTCTGATGAGAGGAAGATTCAAGTGTTTCTCATTTCCTCCCTTCTTCCCTTCTATTACCCTAAGTCTTTTGTACCTCTTAATGTAATGAGATTTACCCCATTCAGTCCCATCCCTCCTCCCATCTCCTTCCAGTCCCCCTTTTTAAGGAGGAGGTGTTTTTAAATCATTCTCTCTGACTCATAGAAAATTCTGAGTATCCATCACTTCTAGCTAAGTATATTCTATCTAATAGATTTACAATTCTTGAGAATTTATTAGAGACTTTCTCCCAAGTAGGGTTATAGCTAGTTCCATCCCACTGGATAGCAGACTTATGGATAAGTCATGAGTATCCATCACTTCTGGCTAGGTGTATTCTCTCTGTTAGAGTTACAATTCTCACAAGTTATGAGAATCTTTTTCCCATGCTGGGATATAGTCAGTTTCATCTTATTGGATAGCAGTTTTTTCTTTACCACCCCCATTTTTTTTCAACATTTTCATGTGTTCCTTGAACCTCCTGTTTGATGTCCAAGTTTTCTATTTAGCTCTGGTCTTTTCATAAGGAATTTTTGGAGTTCTTCCATTTTGTTAAAAGTCTATCTTTTCCCCTGAAAAAGAAGGCTCAGCTTTGTGGGATAGTGGATTCTTGACTGCATTCCAAGCCCCTTTGCTCTTTGGAATATCTTGTTCCAGGCACTTCCATCCCATAATGTTGATGCAGCCAGGTCCTTTGTAATCCTTACTGTGGCTTCTTGTTATTTAACTTGTGTCTTTCTGGCTGCTTGCAGGATTTTCTCTCTTATCTGGTAGTTCTGAAATTTGGCCACAACAATCCTTGGTGTTTTCATTTTAGGATTTCTTTCTGGAGGGGACTGTTGTATTCCTTCATTAACTATTTTGCCCTCTGGTTCCATGATATCAGGACAATTTTCCATCACAAGATCCTGTAATATTAAGTGCAAGCTTTTATTCTCTTCAATGTTTTCAGGAAGTCCAATAATTCCCAGGTTGCCCCTCCTTGATCTATTCTCGAGGGTCAGTGGTTTTACTGATGAGGTATTTTACATTTTCTTCTATTTTTTTCTATTTTTTGATTTTCTTTAACAGTCTCTTGCTATCTCATGAAGTTATTAGTTTCCGCAGACTCCATTCTTTTTTTTAGAGAAAAGTTTTCTTCATTAACCCCTTGCAACTCCTTTTTTAAATGGTCAATTCTATTTTTGAAAGGGCTATTCATTTGACCAGTTGATGTTTTGAAAGAATTATTTTCTTTTTGCATTTGTCCAATTGAGGTTCTGAGAGAATCATTCTCATTTTGTATTTGTCCAATTGTATTTTCCAATTATTTGTTTTCTTGTTGCAAGGTATTAATCTTCTCTTGGGTTTCTTTTCCCAAATTTTCCAATTAATTTTTAAACTCCTTCCTTATTTCTTCAAGGAAGTCTTTCTATGCTGGAGACCAGATCATATTCTCATCTGAGGTTCTAGGTCTCTCTGAATTAGGGTCTTTTCCTTCCAAGAATTTTTCTATGGATCCACCTTTCATCCAACCTTTCTTCAGTTTGCTAAGAGCTTGTGTTGGGGAGGGGCTGGTTGACAGAGGTTTGGTGTTGGGGTCACAAGAGGCTTTACTCACTGAGTGCAATAACTCCATCTGCCCAGTAGGGGTGCTAGAGGATTTGCTCACTTAGTGTAATATCTCCAGCTGGTTGCTTTTTTCTGGAGTGTCTGTGACCTTGATTGAGGCCCTTTCCCTTACCCTTGAGGGAGTGATTGAAGTTGTTAATTACTTTTGTATTCAATCAATGGTGGATTTTACCCTGGGGTGAGGTCTTCTCTTCCCCCTATTGTCAGCTGAGTTGGTTCTTCTGCTTACACACCTGTGCCTGGGGCAGTTGGTCCGTAATTGTGTTTGTTCTGGGAAGAGGCTTCAGCATTAATGGAGGTATATACTCGGAGTTCCTCCCTACAAGAAGAGCCCAGAGATGGTGTCTGCAGCTCTCCTGCACCAGAACTCTCCCCCCCAGCCCTGTTGGCAAGTTCCAAACAGTTAGTACCCACATCAATGACTCTGCTCCCTAGTATACCCATGCCCCCATGGTCAACCAGGCTCCAACCCAGCTGATCAAGTAGGTCCAGCTCTTGGATGCTCAGGCTCCAGCTCCAACCCTGCTGCTAATCATGCTAATCAGTCTGATGGGGAAAACAAATTCTGAGATAGATTTTCTTTCTCTTGGCTTTTCTTTCTGGGTTTTGTTGATGGGATTTCTGTTAAGAGGTTTGTTTCATATCATATGTGAGAAAAGATCAGGAGATTTTAGAACTGTGCCTGTCTCCTCTCCGCCAACTTGGCCCGGTAGTCCCAATATGGTACTTTTGAACTATTTTCCTTCCTATCCCCCCCCCAATTTCCCTTGAGATATGTAATCATTTTCACCTAGTTGTAATTTTTTTTATTTTCTTCTACTTCTATAAAGTTATAATTTGGTAATTTGATTTGGCACTAAATAAATATAATTAGGAATAATTATAATTTTTATTATATTGGTTTGACCTACCTATGGACAATTTATACTTTCCTATCTATCCTGGTTTACCTTTATTTCTTTAAAGAAAATATTGTACTTATATGTAAGTTTTTGTACATAGCCCCTTCAAGAATTTTGTACATTTAGTAAATTTTGAATGGAATATCTTTTTCTACTGAGGTTAATTGTTAATATAAAAATGCTGATGAGTAAAGTGGATTTATTTGATATCTTGCAACTTGATTGAAGCAATAATTATTTCAATTAATTATATTTGACTTCCTAAAGTACACTATATAAAGTAACACATCATCTGCAAATGTGATAATTTACTGTTTATATGAAATAGCTAGACAGTTAGGTGGCACAATGGAGAAAACATTAAATCTGGAGTCAGGAAGTTCTGAGCTCAAATTCATTCTCAAGAAACTACTAGCTGTGTGACTTTGGGCAAGTCATTTAAGTTTTCTCTGCTTCAGCTTTCTCATTTTGTAAAATTGATATGATAATAGTACTTATCTCATAAGGTAGTTGTGAGGAACAAATGAAGTATTTATAAAATGCTTGGCACAGAACCTAGCCTATAGTAAGCCTATAATAAATACATATCCCTTTCCCCTTTCACCTATTTTCCTGTGGTCTTTTTCTCATTTTATTTTATTTATTGCTGTAGTTAGGATTTCTAGCACAATATCAATAGTAGCAGTGAAAATGGACACTTGCTTTTTTTATCCTATTGGAAAGACATAAAGTTGCTGCTAATACATAAAATGTTTGTTCTAAGGTTTTTAAATAAGTATTTGACAAATAAATTTAAAAAAAATCAGTTTAAGTAAAAACTTTCACACTATTGTATTTTTCTACTGATAAATACTCTCCATATCAGATTTTTTGTGTATACCATATATCATTTGTTATCTCAGATCTCTCTTTTTAAAAAAAGTATTTCTATTGCATATTTAATTTTTTTCTATTCTGCTGTTTCATTTAAATATTTTTTTGCTTCTTACACCAATATACCATAGTATTTCCATTTTTATCTTCCTATACTCTCTCATATGATAAATATAATATTTCTTTTAGAGAAGACAAAGAAGTCAAAATAACTAATAACAGATGTACAACTTTTGCCAGATTGTTAGCTGCCATGGGATAGCAGAATGGAAAGGAAGGTTGTAGAAAAATGTGAAACTTATAAATTTGCAAATGTATGAATTTGAAAACAATATTTGCAGGTCATTTGAAAAAACTAAAAAAAATAAGAAAAAAAAAGATCTTTTATCAATGGGGTGAGAATTGAGTGCAGTCCAACCTAGACCCTGTTTAGACAAGTCAAGAACAAACTTTGGAGGCAATTGAATAAACAACAAGGCTTTCTCAAGTGCTCAAGCAATGGACAGTGAACAGTAAGGGGACTGGATAACTACTTATAAGGAAATTGCAAAGGATCATTTTATGGCACTGGGAACAGGGTTCTATTGCTTTGCATATACATGATTATTGGTCATAGAACTGGGATGGAAAAGAGAAGTAACAGGAGCATGGAACTTGGTTGTAGTTCTTGAATAGAAAAGAATGCATGTGGTAGGTCACAGAGCAGAGCAAAGGTTCGAAAAGCAATGGCCACATTTCTCCTTAGATTATACAGCCTTGGAAAAAACTAAAAACTAATAGCTACTCAGAACTAGCTCTGAAAATGGTAGTGAAAAAAAAATCTCAAAAATAGTAACTTGAAATAGAGGCCCCAACCCTCCCCAAAGAAGAATTCAACCTTAACATGAAGTTAAAAGTCAAGAAATAAACTAAAAATGAGCAAATAAAAGAAAATAACCTGATTATTGGAAGTTTCCATGTTTTCAAAGAAACACAAACTAAGAAAAAAAAAATAAAACAAGTACATCCAAAGACTCAAAGAAAAATATCAATTGATATCACACCCAGAAAAAAATACATGGAAGAGCTCAAAAAAGTTTTTTTTTTTTAAAAGTCAGATAGTAGAGGCAGAGGAAAACATGGGAAAAGAAATGAGAGTGAAGCAAAAAATATGAACAAAAATTCAAGAGCTGGATAGAAAAGGCATTAAAATTATTGATGAAAATAACAACTACCAAAAAACCTAGAATAAGGCAGATGTTAATATAAGCAAAAAATGTAATGAAGAGAATTCCTTAAGTTCTTTTGGTCAAATTGAAAATGAGAAGTTCATGGAAGAAAATAATTTCTTAAAAAATTGAGCAGGGCAAGTGGAAGTTAAAAAATACATAAGATATCAAGTGCATAAGACATTAAAAAATCAAAAGACTGATAACAGATTAATGGGAAATGATTTAATAATTCCTGGACTATGTTATCCTAGAATCAGAGTATATATAGAGATTGGAAGTATCCTGAAAGAGATCTCAGAATAATTGACTGACAGAATAATTATAATAAAATTTCATAATACCCTGCGAAGGAGAAAATACTGCAAGAAACCAGAAAAAAATAATTCAAATATTATAAAACCACAACAATCTAATTCAAAATTGATCTGGTTTTACTTTAAAATATTACCAGTCTTTGAATGTGATATTCCAAAGCACAAATGAATGAAGATTAAAACCAAAAATAACCTACTCATCATTAATAAATGTAATAAATTTTCCCTTCAGGGGAAAATAGCTATTTAATAGATGACTTTCAAGACTTCCTGATTAAAACAACAATGCTGAATAGAAATATTGACACTAAAAACACAAGAGTTAAGAGAAGTGTAAAAAGATAAACTTGAGAATATGATTCGCATTAGTGCTAAAAGTTTTTATTCTTAAAATATTTGTATGTATCTATACATACACTTATAAGCTTTTCTATAGACAGAGGTCATGAATATGAGTTCAATATATATAAATATATATATATGTATATATATATATATATATATATATATATATATATATATAAAATGATAGGCAAAATTAAAAGAAAACATTAGAGATGAGGAAGAGGGTTGTACAGGGAGAAGGGTGAAGGAAGAGGTAGAATGGAATAAATTACCTCACATAAAAGTAGTGAAAAATAATTTTTGCAATGCAGGGGAAGACTCAGGTTTGAAGTTTACATTCATCAGGATTGATTCAAAGAAATAATGTACACAGTTGAGTATGGAAAGTTATCAAACACTATCAGTGAAATAGGAAGGAAGGGGAATAAGAGAGGGTAATAAGGGATTGACCTGTTTAAAAAAAATTGGGAAAGATCAGAAGCGAAAGAATTTTGGAGAAGAATAGAGTAAAAGAGGGAGATAAGAGAATAACCAGGGGGAAGAAGAAAAATGGACTATTCCCCTGATGGTCAAAATGATAAAAACAGCTAGTTTTCAGACAAGAAAAGGCCAAAGCTATTCATAGTCATATAAAAATGTTCTACATCTGAGAAATCACCTAATATCTATCAGATTGACTAATATGACAAAAAAGGAAAAGAAGATATTGAAAAATGAAAACTGTCAGGAATATTATAATCAAATCCCAGAGCTTCCAGATCAAGGAGAAAATATTAAGTAGCCAGGAAGAAAACATATATCATGGAGCCACGATTCAAATAATATAAGATGCAGTAGCTTCTACACTGAAGGATCAGAGTTCTGGGAATATATTCCAGTGGCAATGGAAACTAGAATTACAACCAAGAATCACCTATCCAATAATCCATTAATTCTTCAGGGGAAAAACAGGTAGTGAAATAGAGGATTTTTAAATATACTTGATAAAATGCTAGAGTTGAATAGAAAACTTGACTTTCAAAAATAAAACTCAAGAGAAGCACAAAAATGATAAAGAGGAAAGGAAAATCATAATGAATTTAATAAGGTAAAACTGTTTACATAACTACATGGAAAGATGATGCTGGTAACTCCTAAGAACTTTCTTGCTATTAGAACAGTTAAAGGAGTTTATATAAACAGAGGACATAGGTGCAAGCTGAATTTGAAGAAATGAAATCTAAAAAAAAAAAAAAAAAGAAAATGGGTGAGAAAGGAATGTACTAGGAAAAAGGAGGAAAAAGTGACTAAATAAAGTGAATTACCTCATATAAAAGAGACAGGAAAAAACTTTTACTATGGCCAGGTGTGGGTACACAGGCTATTCTAACAGCCTTGACACAAATCATCTCCAAGGTAAACCGCCACCTGGACAGTCTCAGGAGCTGGCTTGCCGCCCTGAGAGATAAAGTGAGCTGGAGTCCTTGGGAGCCAGAGTCCTTGGGAGCTGGACATTCCGCCCCACTGTCCAAGGGCACTAGACACAGCTGTACCTTATCATCTCCTCCCTAACGTACCCTCCTACCCTGTAATGCAAGAAGCTGCATATACACATTGCTTTCACCCCTAACAAATACCTCATTATTCTTTGTTCTTCCCCAGAAGACCTAACAGTATATATGTAATAGCTAAGCAATAATAAAATTGAGCTGGAGGCATAAGGCAGTAGTGGCTTGACTCCTTATTCTCAGCTCCCCTCCTGGAGGGAGGTCGCCGCTGTGGGCCCCAAGGAAGCAAGCCACAACAGACAGGAAGGGTGAGGAAATGAAGGGGAGTGAGTGAATCTTACTCTCATCAGAATTGGCTCAAAAAGAGAATAATATATGCATTCAATTGAGCATAGAAAATCTATCATACCCTAAAGAAAAGTAGAAAGAAAGGGATTTAAAAGAAGAGGAAGGTGATAGAAAGGAGGGCAGATTGAAGCAGGAGTAATCAGAAACAAAACACTTTTGAGGAAGGGGACGGTAAAAAAAGAAAAAATAATTTTTAGTAACAGTAAGGATAAAAAAGTTTGCATAGATGTTTTTCTGACAAAGACCACAGTTCTCAAATATAGAGATCTGAGTCAAATTTATAAAAATAACAACAATTCTCCAATTGATAAATGATCCAAAGATATGAAAAGTTTTCAGGTGATATAATCAAGGTTATCCATAGCCATATGAAAAAAGATTGCTCTAATTCACTTTTTTTTAGCAAGAATTTATTTACTTTTTTATTTACACATTACTCAAATATTCTTGTTTAAGAGTAAACATAACCCCACATCCACCACAAAAATATAAAACTTCATGAGAAATAAAGTAAAAGAAATAGAAAAAAATGTGTTTCAGTCTGCATTCCAATACCACAAGCTCTGTCTCGGGTGGATCATTTTCTTTACCATAAGTCCATCATAGAAGTTACTTCCATATTTTTCCACAGTTGCTGTTGCTGGTTGTAATTATCTCTATCCATTCCTCCCCACTACCATCTATTATATTTTCTCTCTCCTTTCACTCTGTCCCTCTTCAAAAATATAGTGTGACGCAGTGGATAGAGCACCAGCCCTGGAGCCAGGAGGCCCCAAGTCCACATCTGACTCCAGAGACCCAACAACCTGGCCCCATGGCCCAGACAGACCACCCAATCCCAGCACCTTGCACAAAGTAAAAAAAGAAAATGTGTTATATCTACCCTCTCCTCTATCATCCACATCCCCCTTCCCCCTGTCACCCTTCTCTCCTTATCTCCTTCTAGATATATATACCCTATTGAGTGTGTACGCTGTTTCCTTTCTGAGCCATTTCTGATGAAAATGAAGGTTTCCTCATTCCCCCTTGCCTTCTCCCCTTTCCAGACCATTGCAAAAGCTACATGAAATATCTTTTATATGAAATATCTTAGCCTATTCTACCTCTCCTTTTTCTTACTCCCAGTACATTTCCCTTTCTCTCATTGACTCCATTGTTACAATATATTATATCTTAAAATTCAGCTCTCTCCTGTGCTTCATCTATAAAAACTCCTTCTACCTGCTCTATTAAATGAGAAGGTTCATATGAGTATTATCAGTATCATCTTCCCATGCAGGAATACATGCCGGTCATCATCATTAAGCCCCTCATAATTTACTCTCCTCATCCCCACTCTCTATGCTTCACCTGAGTCCTGTACTTTAAGGTCAAACTTTCTGTTCAGCTCTGGTCATATCAACAGGAACATTTGAAATTCCCCCTTTTCATTGAAAGTCCATCTTTTCCCCTGGAAAAGGATGTTCAGTTTTGCTAGGTAGTTGATTCTCAGCTGCATTCCAAGCTCTTTTTGCCTTCCAGAATATTATATTCTAAGCCCTAAGCACCCTTAATGTACATTCTGCTAAATCCTGTGTGATCCTGACTGCAGCTCCATGAGATTTGAATTGTGTCTTTCTGGCTGTTTGTAATATTTTCTCTTTGACTTAGGAGTTCCGAAACTTGACTATAATACTCCTGGGGGTTGTTTTACTTTGGATCTCTTTCTGGGGGAGATAGGGGGATTCTCTCAATTTCTATTTTACTCTCTTCTAGGATATCAGGGCAATTTACCTGTGGGAATTCTTTAAAAATGAGGTCAATACTCTTTTCCTGATCATGACTTTTAGGTATCTCAATAATTTTAAAATTATCTTTCCTGGATCTGTTTTAAGATAACTTGTTTTTTCAATGAAATATTTCATATTTTGTTCTAATTTTTCATTCTTTTGGTTTTGAACTATTGTGTCTTGATTCCTCTCAAAGTAATTGGCTTCCTTTAGCTCCATTCTACATTTGAATGATTTGTTTTCCTCAAAGAGCTTTCTTATCTCCTTTTCCATCTGGCCAATTTTGCTTTTTAAAGCATTCTTCTCCTCAATAATTTTTTTGAACTGTTTTATCTATTTGAGCTAAGCTGGTTTTTAACATGTTATTTCCTTTAGCATTTTTTTTGGATCTCCTTGACTAAGCTGCTGACTTTGCTTCCATGTTTTTCCTGCATCTGTCTCATTTCTTTTCCCAAGTTTTCTTCTATCTCCCCCTACTTGATTTTCAAAATCTTTTTTTTTTTTTGAGCTCTATCATAGTCTGAGACCAACTTCTATGTTTCTTGGAAGTTTTAGAGGCAGAAGCTTGGACTTTCTCATCTTCAGATTGAGTATTTTGGTCCTTCATGGGACCAAAGTAATTATCTATGGTCAAGTTCCTTTTTCTTTCTGTTTACCCATTTCCCCAGCCTGTGCCTGGTTTTGGGGCGCTACCTGAGTTTTTGAGTATTATTGAGACACCCTCACAAGGACCTCAGTGTATGAGGCTCTGACTGCTCTCCTGGTCTGTAAATGACTACAAGCTCACCCCTCTGCCACAGAAACTGTGGGGGGGGGGGGGGCCCTAGACTGTGACCAGGGTTTGAATGTAGTCACAGCCCCAGAGTCCTGTTGCAAGGACAGAGGACAAACCTCAGCAGTCTCCTTCCACTGTCTTAGCCTTCGGTGGGCTGAGTGTTCAGGGAGCAGCTCCCTGGAGGCTCCACAGGCCTGCTTCTGTTTCTTTGATCTGGGCTGCACTGAGTGCCTGGGCCCCTCCTGATCTTCTGAGTTGTGCTTGGTGCTCCCTGTGGGGGGAAACTGCTTCTGCTACTGGAAATCAGTGCTCCCAGGTGCCCAAGGGCTGTTTACAAGAGGCTAAAGTTCCTTCATCTGGCCCTCCAACCTCATCGAACACAGTTTTAACATTGTTTTCCAGGTAAACCTTGGACTGGAGAATTGCCTCACTGGATCTTTCTATGGGTTTTCTCTCTCTTGAAAATTTATTTAAAGTCATAATTTTAAGGTTTTGAAATATTTTGGAGAAAGCACCTAAGAGAGGCTCTTCTCCTGCCATCATCTTGGCTCTGCCCCTCTAACTCACTTTTTATTGGAGAAACAAATATGAGGTACTCCCTCAATGCTATTAAATTTGTTAATAGGACAGAAAAGGAATATGATAAGTGTTGGAGGGGATGTGGGAAAAAAATGAGACATTAATGCACTTTTGATGGAGTAATGTACTGATTCCACTGTTCTGTAGAGCAATATGAAATTATGCTTAAAGGACCATGCTTAACCTTAGACCTAGCAATGCCACTAGTCATTCTGTTTTTCTTAAAGAGATTTTAAAAAAAGGACTTATATACAAAAAATATTTATGACAATTCTTTTCTTGGGCCAAGAGTTGGAAATTGAGGGATGCCTATCAATTAGGGAATAGCTGACAAATTATCATATGTTATTGTGATGGCATATTATTCTGCTGTGGGAAAGATAAGCAGGATGCTCTCAGAAAAACCTGGAAAGGCTTAGATTAACTCATGTAAAGTAAAATGTACTACATACCAAGTTTTGTAAGCATGATTGTACAATCATGACCTGCTAATGACTAAACTACTCTCAGCAATACAATGATCTAAGCTAAATCTGAAGGATTTATGATGATAAATACTATCCATCCTCAGATAAAGAAATGAAAGTGTCTGAATAGAGATTGAAGCATGCTTTTTTTAATTCTATTTTTAGGGAGTTTTTAATTTTCTTTTCATAACATAACTATTATAGAAATGTTTTGCTTGACTACACTTGTACAATGTATATCAAATTGCTAACATTCTCAACAAGGGACAGGGTGGTTTAGGAGGGAGAAAAGGAGAAAATTTGGAAGTCAAAGTTTTAAAAATGTATTAAAATTGCTTTTACATGTAATGGGTAAAATAAAATGCTACAAAAAAAGATAAAGAATGAAATATATTCCACTATGGACTGTGTCAGATTCTGAGAAGCATCCTTTGATCTGATCTCAGAAAAAGATGTAACCCTTCATTTTTCTCTTCAGCAAGTAAAACTATTCCTCATAACTTGAATGATTGGACCACCTTTAAAACTCCAGAAAGCAATTTCAGAATTTTTTTTTTTACATTTATCGGCATTTTCAAGTGCACGAAGATCAATTAAATTTTTGGCCACAGAGATATTCATGTTTGTCATGATTCACAGTGGATTAAAGTTTCATTCTCTATGTTCTGAGAATCTGAAAGTTATTTCACTGTTCAAAGGACAAGGGCACTCATTCCTATTTTGATCTTAAGGCTACATTAAAATTATTTTTTTCTTGTATCATTGTTCGCAACTAAAGGAGAGGCTATTTGTTTTGCTAAGGTAAGATTTTTTAATCTGCCTCCCCAAAATTCAATATCAATTAAGGATGTTTTCCTATTTCTTTTTCCTTCTCATACATCCCTTTTCAAGAAAGCTGAAATGTCATCTTGCATGTTAGACAAGTTATTTCTGTTTAAAACAGGAAAATATAGTTTCTTCTTTTGTTATAAATAGATAGCTATGCAGCAACATGGGGGTGATGATCAACCTTGATGGACTTGCTCATTCCAGCAGTGCAACAATAAAGGACAATTTTGGGCTATCTGTGATGGAGAATACCATCTATATCCAGAGAAAAACTGTGGAGTTTGAACAAAGACCAAAGAATATTACCTTTAATTTAGAAAAAAAAGTTAGCTTATTATGTAATTTTGCTATCTCCTATACTTTGTTTTTCTTCCTTAAGGATATGATTTCTCTTTCATCACATTTAACATAGATCAATGTATATGGAAAGAATGTAAGACTAACAGATTGCCTTCTGTGGGGGATGGGGTGGGGGAGGGAAGCAAGATTAAGGGAAAAATTGTAAAACTCAAAATAAATAAAATCTAAAAAATAGATAGTTATGATATTCTTCCTTTCTCCCTTTTAGAAGACATGGCAAAGGATCACATTTCAACTGAACTAAATTTTTCATATAGAACTCTAGATACCTCTAATTTCATCAGCTTGTAAAAAATTACTTGTAAACAATACCTCTTTTCTTGTTTCTATGATTAGTCACTACTGTAAGTAAGGTGAGTGAGTGCCCTGAGAATGAAGTATTTATTCATGTCAGATGAATTCATTATTTCTTGACTCCAATGCCACACTTGATAAATTCATTCTTCAGGGGCCCAAAATGATAGCCAAATTCCATAAAAGGATTAATTTATTTCACATGGGTAAGCATTTAAACTCCCTGTAATAGCTTATTTATCTTGTTTCACTATTTGCACAGTTCTTAGTCATTGTTTTGTCTACAAAGATTTGGTTTTTGCTTTTTTTCCCTCTATTTCTACCACTAGGGATTACATGACTACATTGATAAACCCACTACTAACTCAAGAAGATTGGGAAATAAAGAACCCAATTTAATTGTACCTTCCACAGGGAATGGAATAATATCATGTCACCTTTAGGGAACAGTATGATAGTGGGGAAATTCCACAAGACTTGTAATCAAAGAACTTGTTTACCTTTTTATGCTTATAGGATATTAGATAATGTATGTAGCATAGATGCATATAAAATTTTCAATTTGTTGACAAGAGAAAAAGTATCCTATCAATCTCACATAGTTATTGTGTAGAAAGAACTTTGTAAACTATAAAGTGATTTATAAATACATTGTGGTAGTTTCAAAAGTCATCAACATCATCATCCTTACCATTATAAAGATTTAGTTTTGGAAGAGATGTTTCAGTTTATTGATCCCTTTTCATTTTACAGATCAACCTGCTCATTTTACAATTCAGGAAAAAAGATATCCAGAGAGATGAAGTGAATTGGCCAGGGACAACCAGTTAATTAGGCTTCAGGAATAGGATCTGAATTAAATTTTTTTTTGGAGGGGATGTTGGTTTGTTTGTTTCAAAGACAAGGTATCCCTATTTTAGTAAGACTAATAGATATTCACATTTTCCATTTCATTATTAATCTATTGATGAACTCTAAAGTAACTTAATGAATTTATTTTTTTCCATTTTCATGTTGGCCAGTTCACCTATCCTTAGGAAATTCAATTACCTCCTCCACCCTACCCCCCCCAATAAGACTTCAGGAATTCATTATATTGTTTCAAGAATCAATGCATATGCCAGATTGTATTTTTCCCTACTGTAACTCAGAAATTCTGAACTCAGGACTCTTTATAAGCCTCAGGCTTCCCTAGGATTAGAGATTATAGCCATTTGGTACCACTCATACTCAGGTCTTACTAACTCTTAAATTTTGTGTTCTAGGCAATATTCTTTGCTTCCTCCTCACCATAGATGACTTTCTGATAAAAATACCTGACAAATTATGAAGATTTTTTTGCTATAAATTTATTTGAATCTTAAGAAATAACATCTAAAAATTGCATGTGCACTGAAATTAATTTTTCTAGACAGAATATAGTATAGCAATCCATATTTAATAGGTATTTGAATACAACAATGTTCATGTTTAATGTATGTACAAAAACTCCTGAAAATTTGGTTCTTAAAGTCATGAATCTTAAGACGGTTAATTTCAATGTGTGAAGTATAAAATCAAATATTGATGTTTGGCATGGATATTTGATAAGTAAATGAGAAGATTGTTAGTAAATGGAATCTAGAAAGTATAAAGAACCAGTATGAATAAAAATCTAATGAATCAAAGATTGAAAGCAAGAGAACTGGTAAAAGATTTCAGTAAAGGAATGCCAAAAAATCTTTGTCATTTGTCTTGAAATATTTGATTAAAAATAAAAGAATATTGTATGGATATTATTCATATATAGAAAGTAAAGTTACTACCTTGGAGTAGAGAACTGTGTAGAGCAAATATCACCCTGCAACTGAAGTTAATCAGATCTAAAGAGAAATGACCAAGAGATAAAGAAAAAATACTTTGATATGGGATCAGAGCTAAAACAGAGATAGAAACAGATGAATCAAGAAACAGAATTTTAAGTGTTTTCCTATAGAAAGTATCATTTCCACAGTTTAAAAGCCCTCTCTTTTGAGACCTGTCCTGTTATCCTGAATATGAAGGTTCATTTCCCACCTTTATATTTTCTTAAACTGTTTTGAATCTTTACTTTATCCATACTACAACTACAATTACAGCAGTAACAGTAAACAATTATTACAATGACTACAATGACTACTATGATTAATTATTAAACTAAAGGTCTACAGAGCCATCGTGCTGACCTTATTTCTGTATGCCTGACAAACCTGGACAGTCTACCAGTACCATGTCAGGAAAGTGGTTTGCTTCCATTTAAATTGTCTTAGAAAGATTCTGAAGATCCCTTGGCAGGAGAAGATACCAGACACTAAGGTCCTTCCTTGAGTTAAACTGCCTAATACTGCAACATTACTATAGAGGGTGCAATTATGATGGGCTGGCCATGTTGTTAGAATGTCAGATGTATATTTGTCAAAAAGACTATTTTATAGAACTCACACAGGGCAAGCATGCACAAGGGGGGTCAGAAGAAGCTATACCCTGAAGGGCTCTCTTATGAACTTTAGAATTGGGGGACAGATAGGTGGCACCATGGATAGAACATCAGCCCTGGAGCCAGGAGGACTTGAGTCCAATTCTTGCCTCAGACACTTAATAATTACTTTGCTGAGTGAACTTGGGGAGGTCACTTAACCCCATTGCCTTGCAAAAATAAAAAATAAGAACTTTAGAATGGATAGTACAGAATGGGAGACACTGGCACAGGACCGCCCAGCATGGCATGCCCTCATCATCAGTGAGAGTGTTGTGTTCTATGAGTAGAGCAAAATTGAAATAGTTCAAAGGAAACATGAGATAAATAAGTTTAGAATAAGCACCCCAGGTTTCATAAGGAATATTTATGCCCTGCCTGTGGTAAAGCATTGGTCTGATCAGTCACAGTCAAACACACAGTAATTTGTCTCTAATATAGTGATGTCATTTTGGTCTTCTTTGATAATGAAGTACAAGAACTAACCATTACTACCACTACTGCTACTACTACTACTACTACTACTACTACTACTACTACTACTACTACTACTTCTACTACTACCACTACTAATACTAATATTAATATTACTATCATACTAGTTTGTATACATGTCTTAAAATTCTCTATTGGAATGAAAACTCCATAAGGACAAGGACTGTCTTTTATTTTAATCTTTGCACATAGCATCAAATACTGTGAGTTACCCTTACTAGTCAATTAATAATTGAAAAACTGAATACAATTGAATTTGAATGCAGACATGGATTCCTCATTTCAATATGGCATTCTTCCTCTGGAAAAAATTAGACATCTAGGAAAGCCCATGAATGAACAATTGACAGTGATCTATTATGTTGGAATATCAGAATCAAGAAAATATCTTGTTTTTTTTATTCCTTTTTAATCCCCTTACTGCCAAGGCAAATAATAAAAGATACATAAGAAATCTTAGTGTCTCTTATAAAAAAGATGACCCAATCGAACAGACACACACACACACACACACACACACACACACACACAGCACGACACTTTTAATTACCTAGACCAGTTTTTATACTAGGAGGAAGCTTATGTGAGGGTGCAGCTAAAATTCAAAGGTCTTGGCAAATCATGGATGTGGGAAAAGATTAAAGGAAAAGTAGGCGTGAGGGTTGACTATGAGGTTTCAAACTTTGGGATTTAAGAAAACAGTGATAAAATTCTCAGAAGTAAGAATAGTGGTAAGGAATGACAAGTTTGAAAAAGAAGGGTCTGAATTGAGTTTTGAGCTGATAAATTGAAACCATAGCAGGAAATAAAAAAAGATAACTGGCAAGTATTTGAAGATATAAAACTGGAATTCAAGGAACAAAATGAAGAGACAGACCTAGAAATTTTGGGCATGATAATAGTGGAAAGACCAGTGTCATGGAAGCTCAGGATAGAAAAAAACATAGAGAATGGAGACTGTTTAACAGTGTCAAATTCTTCAGAAAGGTCAATTTAAATTGGGATTGAGACTAAGTGATTGGATTTAGTAATTTAGAGACTATCATTAGCTTTTTGGGTCAAGAGAATAATTTAGACCAAAATAACCAGAGGAAAAACAAACAATAATAACAAACCTCTAAGTAGAAAATCAGAAATGACTATATTTTTGTGCTTTAAGGGATTTATCTAAGAATTAACAATGATGAATAATCTTCAATGAGATATTGATTGTCAATCCAGGGGGATTAATTATGTCTCTCCCCTCCTGGATTCTAATTCATTGAATACTCTCTCTAGCAGCCAGGTAGTACAGGGTAAAGAGCATTGGTCTTGTAGTCGGGAGGACCTGAGTTCAAATTCAGCCTAAGATGTTTAACACTTAGTTGTGTGACATTGGGCTAATAATTTAACCCTGATTTCCTTGAATCCAAGGTTTTCTCCAGGTTGCCCTGATTCATATCTGGTCACTGGATCTAGATGTCACTAGGGAAGATAAGACTGGTGACTTAACAATGCACAATTTCACTCAAATTCAATTCACATGTTTATTATGACATCACCTCCCTGATGTCATTCTCTTCTTTGAGAAGGAAGGACAAACATCACCTCACCTCATGTCTTCTTTACAAAAAAATCTATAACAAAAGATCATGATAATCCATGAAGTGAGAAAGGGAGAGAGAGAGAGAGGTGGAGGAAAAGTGACAGGGAATCTATATCAAGTACTGCATTTAGCTTCTGAAGGCCAGAATGAATGATAATCATGTTATTTTTTTGAGTAGGGTGCCAATGCAGGTGTGTGAAGAAGCTTACAAAAAGCACATAATTATAAAAACAATTACAATCCAATAAAGACATTTGGAACCAAATCATATGAAACATAAAATGGCATTGCCTAGATGGGCCAAATGCCCTAAAATGATGGAAATGGAATTATTCCCAGTTTATAACAGTGTATATCAGCCCTTTTTTTCTAAGGTTATATGAAATAAATACCCTTCAGTAGCTTATTCAAAAGCTGATCAACAGAAATTATTGTATGTTAAATGGGAAGGAATTTAAATGAGACTATCTACACACATCTATTATATGCACAATTTAATTGGTAGATATAGAAATAACATCTACATTTAGTTACTATAAATGTAACAAGAAAATACTCTAGAGGCAGTTAGCCAATGCATGGGGAAAAGAGCCAATCTAAAAACTGAAGGCTTGCAGAAAGAGAATTATGACTAAGAGAGATAGGTTAGAGAAAGAAACACAGAGAGAGACAGACAGACAGACAGACAGACAGACTGACAGTGTGATTTATAGTTGGAATGAAAACTCTTGAATAACTGTCTTCATACTTAGTACCAGCATGACCCTGAAAAAATAACTTGACTCAACTAAATTAAATTCCACATTAAGCATTTATGCCAGACATGGAAGTAGATGTTTATAATCCTTTCTATAGTGGAAGGTTGAGACTATTAGATTCCTTGAGCTTAGTAGGGCTAAAGTTGATTGATCTCATTGACCCTCCTATATTGAGGGGTCATCATGCTGCCTGGGGTCAAATGACAAGAATCTAAGTAATTTAAAACTTCAATGTGTATCAGCAGTGTGATCAGCCTATGAATGAATACTATCCTTCCAGTATAACTGAAATAAAGACAGCCAGTCTGAAAACAAAGGGCATTATTAAATGAGTACTATATACCAGTCACTTTGCAACATTCCATAAGATCAAGACAAAAATACAAATACTAATACTAGGGAATGAATATATACAAGAAAATACACAAAGTAAAGAAAAATAAACCAAAATTTTTTTTTGCAGCTAGGAGAGGGAGTTATTTTAGGAAAAATCTCATGTAAGAGATTGTATTTGACCTGCATCTCAAAAAGCTAGGCATTCTGAAAAGAAAAGGTTATGCCTTTTCTGAACTTCAATTTTCTCATCTGTTAAAAAAAGCACTATATATATGGGCTCTAAGGATACTTGTAGCCCTCAATATTAGTAGGCATTTTTCAAATAAAGTTAACAATAAAAAAAAATAGTGTTAAGAACCAACTATTTATCAACCACTGTGCTATTCATTAGGAATTCAAAGGAAGGATGAAGTAGACCTTGACCTCTCAGGGAATATTTTATGCTATCAACTTGACACATTATGCTCATTTCTAAAATAAATATATTAAAAAGGTAATTTGGAGGAAAGTTCTGTGGATATTAGTAAATACCTTATGTAAGAAGTGATTTTTAGTTTAGCTTTGAAAATGATTAGGGATATCATGAGCACAGGAGAGAGAGAGAAGTTTCTAGGAAAAGGACAATATGAGTAAAGGCACAGGGAAAAAAAAAAGGAGATTCGTTTATTTTCTGTGAAGAAGAGCAGAAATGCCAATTTGGCACAATTTTATAGTTCAAGTAAAAATGAGAAATATATAAATAGAAATTTTTAGAAATGTTGGAATTGGTTGTGAAGAACTTAAATGTGAACAAAAGATAAAACACCAATGAAAATTGTTGATCAAGGAAATGATATAATCAGACATATATTTTAAGAATGTTACTTTGAAAGCTTTGTGAAAGAAGGACTAGAGAAGAGAGGAACTTGAGTTCCAAATGAGCAGTTATGAAAGTCTGAATTAGAATGGTAATTGAATAAGTGTAAAGGAGAAAATGGATCTGAGAACTATATGTAAATGGGAAAATGAATACAAGTAATAATTTTGTTATCAATAGACCTTAACACATATTGGGTCATATCAGAGTAAAACCACTAATGAAAATTGGACAGAAGTTTTCATAGATATTTATTGCATTTTTCTATTCTTTTGTAATTGTTTTTGGTTTAATAATAGTGGTAATCTAAAATTCTGGTAAATTGGAATTGAATTTTTTATCATCTCACCTTAAAAGTTCTATTTGGTGAGTATGGTGTAGCTGAAATGGCATTGGGATCAAAGATCAATACTTTATTCTTGACTCTTTCACTTACTGCCTTTAATGGATGTGTTTTCTTGATCTTAACACATAACCTCTATGAGTTGCTGTTTCCTCATCACTAAAATTAGGATAATTACCCTGGACTAGGCCAACTTCTTTCCATTGATTCAGTGTGAGGAAAATGAAACAAATGAAACAAACATTTTCCAAAAGTTTATGCAAGGGCTAAGCATTACAATTTTGGGAGAGAGAGGGAGCAGATAGTGGAGACAGGAAAGTTGATGGGTATCTCATTTTTGTCACTTTTACATAGCTTCTATTGCTTACATCAGTAGTTCAGAAATACAGTCTTAGCTTAAACAACATAAAAATAAATTCAGTCATTTATTTCAAAGTACATTAAGAGTGAAGAGGGAGAGTTGTAAAGGTTTCCTATTACAGGAGGTGGCACCATCACTGATATTATCTAAAAATCTATCATTCAGGACTACAGAAGAGTGTGATAAAGAATCAATGTCAATAGCGGTCTAGTGAAAGTGATAGGTTCAAGCTACCAAATTTCTTAAAGCAAAGGTTTATCAGGCTGATTCCAGCTAATGGACAGGGATGGTTCACTCATTTAATGCGAAAGCAATTTTACTTTACCCCATTACTCTCTGCTGACAAATATGTGTATTTAGAAAGTATGAGTAAGTGATTAGTGAAGGAAACTGAGTCAGAAATTAATCATGCCAAGTTAGCAGCAAATTTTACGTATTCCCAAAATGTTGTTTATCATCACAAGATTGAAAAAGAATAGTAGAATTTTGCCGAACAAAATGGGACAACATAATCTTTCTTTTTTGTATTAAAAACAGATGGCGTTGAAATCAAATTGTATTGTTCTGAATATACTTTCAAATATACCTTCTGATAAGTATCAATAAAATAAAAAATTCTTGCAAGCAAGGAATGTTTACATTCTTTTTATATCATCTTTGGTTTTGGTAGGGTAATGCCTAGAACATAATTGTTTAATAATTTTTGCTTGTTTATCTTTTTGTTTTTTGTTTCCTACCAAAGCTTCTTTTTAGTAGTTAGAATCATGCCTATGAAGTGGATAATATTGAAATATATCCCTAGCCTTTACTTACCTCTGTAAAAATCCTAACCATTTATTGGTGGAAAACTACTCATTTAGTTAAATTTCA